>NC_064811.1:112041319-112082649 GCF_023721935.1 Panthera uncia | reverse complement strand
TCTGTTTCTCTCAAAATAAATAAATAAGCTTTTAAAAAAAAAAAAAACAAAAAAAAAACCAAACAAACAAACAAAAAAAACTAAAGAAATATTGAAAAAGAGACCTGTCTTTTAAAATTAGGCATGGGGAATCCCAAATAATACTTTGCTCCTGTCCATGACACCAGGTTATGTCGTGCAGTACCGCCGCTTTAGCACTGTTAGGAGATTCTCCTCCCGAGACCTCTCTCCTCCTGGATTCAACACGTGACAGTTTGTGCAGTAAATGTATCTGCAATGCGTTCTCGCTGCAGGGAATTTTCACGGTCAGGGCGACATCCCTAGGTTTTTCCTTCTAGGAAGGTACAAGGATCTTTCCATAAAAAACAAATAATATGAGAACTTCTTTTGCATGTTGAGTATCTGTGGATCCTTGAACAGCAGATGAAGAGAGAGCATTTTGAGACATTTGTTGAATCTGCTTGGCATTTGCAAGAGCAATCATTGGGAGATGTGGCTCAGCTATTTGTATGGTGAAATAATGTAAGCATCCCAAAATAAAGCACGTTATACTGATTTCTACTACACATGGAGCAAATATTGTTTCATTTCACACATTACATGTATATATGTACATATATAATTGTCAAGTCTCTCTGTGTTTACATATAAATACATTTAAAATTATATATATATATATATGTATGTATACACACACACATATACACACACGCAGGCTTGAAAATTGGAAGATATTATTATGAATATATATCTTCTTTTAAATACAATCTTCCTGGACAGGAACTAAACTCAGACTTCTTTCTATTAGTGACTAATGAACACACAAACACTTTCTCTGTGTCCAGTTACGAAACAAATGTGCTAAGAAATCACTGAATGCTAAAGCTTGATTTCACAGTAAGTACATTTCTGGCATAAAGGCAGTGAAAAGAAAACATATGTCAGATCCATGCGAATAAAGATTCATCTTCTGCAGCCAAAGAATGAAACTGAATGCATGCAGAATAACTGACCCTACCTTAAAAAGGAAGCAATTTATCTTCAAGGATGAAGGAGGCTCTTCATAACTCTCATCTTAACATTTTTAAAAATGATAAGCTAGACATTCCAAATGCAAATATGCATAGTCCTTAAACATTAGAATAAGTATATCTCAATAGTGTTACTAAATTATATTTTGGATTAATTCCATTAAGTTTATCTTACCATGTAATTAATCACTTTTTAAATTTCAAATATGTATTATTATTTTAGCAAAATTGCTCAGTAGGTCCAGATTACTAATACATACAATAAAATACTTTAGCTGGTCTAGCATACATATCACAGAAATTTTAAAAGAGTGCAGTTTTTCATTTCTGTTTATAATCTGTACATGATCACAAATGCATTACCCTAAAAATAGTCCCTCCCTCTTTTAGGTGTCTCTGTGCATCTAGTAGAGATTTAAGTGTTCAGATATTAAAATAATTCACTTTGCCAAGTATAGCAAAGAGACCCAGAATTCCATGACCCACACCCACACACGTAGTCCTGAGAGTCTGTGAGTAGCAACCAAATAATAATATAAAACACAATTTTTACTTCTTTTCTTTCATTATCATCTATCATTGTTAGATACAAAATGCTGGCTTCTATTAAGCCTGCTACCAAAGCTTTTATTTCTGCTCTCTGACTCATAGTCGCAGATGCTACTGTGATATCTATAGCATCTTGACGTGGTTGTCCATACTGCAAAGCACTGTACATCATTTTTTCAGAGGGAGTGTGTCAAGAGCCAGGTGAGATAAAGAAATCAGTTATTAACAAATGCATGAAATGCATCCAAGTTTTATCACTTATCCTGTTGTTACAGTAATATCCATCTTCAGGACACCTACTCAGAAAAAACATGACAGGTGAAGGCTAATGTTGCTATTTAAAACCTGCGGAAGGTTAGGTATTATTACTCTCTGGATTTACAATATGGTAATGTAAGAAATTCAGGGGGGGAGAAAAGGTGATGCTTAGTTTATAAATTTAGAGACGTTCAAATTTCCTTCTTACGGTGTTTCCTGGTAATATTAAAACTAGGGTTTTGTTGCACTTTTAACCTTACTAAATGTATTAAAATATTTTCCTTGCTTATGGTCTCTCTAGGATATTGGAAGAGATGATTATTTCTATTTTACAAAATCAAACACTGATTTCCACAGAGCTTATATATTTAAGTCCAGGAGTTGAACACAGGCTTTTTGATCCTCTGCACATACTTCCAAAATTTACAAGAAGCCCCAAACCAATTTTACAAACCGATCTTCTAGAAACCAGTGTGTTTGTTTTATGCCCCCATAACACTACACTAAGCTAAAACAGTAATGTAATATAATCTCTAAATAAATTATAGATTTCTCCCTTATTCTGAAAACGAAGGTCACAGACTTCTATATTTCATTTCAGTTTATTTTGGCTACTCAGAAAATAAGAGCATTCTATATTATTATTTACTGAAAGGCAACTGATGAAATATGTATTCCAAATTTAAATAGTCTTTTCTTACCTGTAAATGTATGTATAGGTACATATAATTCATTTTGATAGACATTTAACATACAGATACAATCTTATATTCCCAGTTGTTTAATGATAATACTATAATAGTATGAAATCGTGGTTCACTGTATGCTTTCTCTTCAAGTTTCTTTCAAGTTGAAACTCAATTATTACAGGTTAAGAATCATATCAATGATTCAGACTAATCTGTTTTCCTTTGCATTGATATATGCTGGCTTTAGTATCTATATTTCCCTATAATACACCAACTTAAATGTTTCATTTTTTAAAATTATGTTGTAATTTATAGCAGTTGCTGGGAATTCAAATCATATGAACTATTTCCGAACTGTCATTTTATGTTGATACTTTATATGCATTAGTTTGTTTGTTTGCTTAATTATGTATTTATATTTTAAGTAGGCTCCACAGACAACTTGGGGCTCCAATTCATGACCGTGAGATTAAGAGTCACGTGCTCTAATGGCTGAGCCAGCGAGGCGCCCCCTGCCTGAGTTTATTTAGTCATTAAAACAACTATATAGGGTAGGTTTTATTTATATCTCTCAGAGACAAATTACAAAGTGAAAAAGGGTTAGATAAAATCTCCCTGTGACAGCAATAGTAAATGAAAAGGCAGAAGGTACACCAGACCAAGGTTTGTTGATGAGATACTCACCTTAAACAGCATTAATAATCTGCATCCAGATTTTCAATTCAATAAGTAATACAATCTGCTAGATAAAGCTGTTTAATATTCACATGTCACAATCAATAGATTCTGTGTGTTTCTCCATTCTCAGGAGGTAAGTGAGTACAATTTAAGAATACCGATATGCTGATTGATGTAGAAAAGGCTAAGAGCTCCAAACTCATTTAAACTCTTTTAATGATATGGCATTTATGTAGTTTTTTTTTTTTTAAATTACTTAATTCAACTGACTTGCACAACAATTATGTAAAGAAAGCAAAATATTTAGTAGCTACATTATACAGATGACAGTATGAGAAGCAAACATGTTAGATGCCATTCTCAAAGTGTAATAATAGAAAAATTCAGAGTAGATCATTTCTTAATACCCACTTTTTCTATGGATAAAATGGTTTTCATTATAATAAAATTAATTGAATAATATTAGCAATAGCCTGAAAAGAAATGCAAGCAACGTACATTTTTCTTCTTAAACATCACATGTATAATAGAGCTCATAATTCTAAGTAAAAATAAAAAAAAAATAAAACAAACTTTATGGTACAAAAAGAAAGGTAAATGATACTTTCAATTATACTAGTGTTTGTTTTTAAGGAAGAGTATGCATTGCTTTGCATTTTTTTACCATTTTAAATATGAAACATTAACAAAAATTCCAAACTGTCAGGGCGCCTGGGTGGCAACTCTTGATTACGTGTCCAACTCTTGATTTTGGCTCAGGTCATGATCTCATGGTTCCTGAGTTCAAGCTCTGCATCAGGCTCCACACTGTTAAGTGTGGGGATTCTCTCTCTCTCCCTCCCTCTCTCTGCCTCTCCCCTGTACTTTCTCTTTCTCTCAAAATAAAAAAAAATAAATAAATAAACTTTAAAAAATTCCAAATTGTCACATAGGAATGAAGTACCTTAAATTCTGTTGCTTTATGTTCACCATCCCTGTGTGTTCCCAAGTACCTAAAGGGCTGGAGACATGAGGTGTACTCAAAGTGAGCTTGAGTTATTCTTTTTTTTTTTTTTTTAAATAAGATTTATTTATTTATTTGGAGAGAGTGAGAGTGCTCGAACTGGGGGAGGGGCAGAGAGAGAGGAAGAGAGAGAATCTTAAGCAGGACCCACGTTGTCAGCACAGAGCCTAATGCAGGGCTAGATTCCATGAACGGTGAAATCACAACCTGAGCTGAAACCAAGAGTCACAAGCTTAATCAACTAAGCCACCCAGGTGCCCTTGAACTTGAATTATTCTAAATTATTATACACTTACTCTTCCGTTTATTAATTAATTAATTAATTAATTAATTTTTAAATACTCTCCATGCCCAGTGTGGAGCCCAATGAGGGGCCTGAACTCATGAGCCTGAGATCAAAACCTGAGCTGAGATCAAAAGTCAGACACTTAACCAACTGGGCCACCCAGGCACCCCTACATTTAGCCTTTAAATAAATCCTGTAGTTGATTCTTGATATATTTGGGATGGCTATATAAATGAGAATTTTACAAATTAGCTCCCTTCTAGAGTGCCAATTTTTAAAAAGTAATAAACATTACTAAGTTGATACATTACATGTATATTATTAAAATGCAACATTAACCACAGCAATTACTTAAACTATGGCCTTTTGTAGCAACATGGATGGAACTGGAGAGTGTTATGCTAAGTGAAACAAATCATACAGAGAAAGACAGATACCATATGTTTTCACTCTTATGTGGATCCTGATAAACTTAACAGAAGACCATAGGGGAGGGGAAGGAAAAAAAAAATCAGAGAGGGAGGGAGCCAAAACACAAGAGACTCTTAAAAACTAAGAATAAACTGAGGGTTGATGGGAGGTGGGAGGGAGGGAAGGGTGGCTGATGGGCATTGAGGAGGGCACCTGTTGGGATGAGCACTGGGTGTTGTATGGAAACCAGTTTGACAATAAATTTCTTATTAGAAAAATAAAATTAAATCATTAAAAAAATATCACATAGAGAAGAATTCTATCATCAATTTGTTTAGGATTGCTAGCATAATGTGATAATAAAAAACAGGTAAACATTTAGTTGGTTTTAGTACTGTTTCAAAATGATCTGCAGACTCTGTACCCACATACTGTCTGCACTTGAGGAAATAGCTCCTGTATTCAACTCTTGGTTAGGCAAGTATTTGTACCTAAATGTTATTATTCAAAAGTATTTAATGACTATATGTCAGGCAATAATATGAAATCTGGAGTCATGGTTGTAGACATAGTTCCTGAGAGGGACTTTCTTCAGAAATGTTTTCTCAATTTAGATCTGAATGATGGAAATTTGTGGCCATGCAAAGACAGAGAAAAAAGAAGTTACAGATAATGTGCAAATGCTCTGAGCTTGAATATCTAGAAAAAACTTTTTATAAGGCTATGATAAAGTATTTATATTTTATTTTAAGTGCAATGAGAACTTATTGAAGGGTTTTTTTTTTTATTTTAAAAGGAATAATACCATATATTTATATATTTAATTTTTTAAGTTTATCTGGAGAAGGAAATTGTGTGGAACAAGTTAGCAGATCTGAAGAGCCAAGCCTTAGATTTCTTTCTCAAATATATTTTTAATGTATCATGCATGGAATGGATATGAAGGGAAATTAAATAAGATAATGAAATTATTATAAATATTTAGCAAATAGCTTTTAAAAAATCTGAGTGACATCTAAGAGTGTGAGATTAATAACAGCAACAAATGTGACAGGGAGTTGAGGAATCTAAGTAGTGTTCAAAACAAAACAAAACAGGGGCGCCTGGGTGGCCCAGTCAGCTGAGCGTCTGACTTCAGCCCAGGTCATGATCCCACACTTCGTGGGTTCAAGCCCTGTGTGGTCCCTGTGCTGATGGCTCAGAGATTGGAGCCTGCTTCAGATTCTGTGTGTGTGTGTCTCTCTCTCTGCCCCTCCCCTACTCTGTCTCTCTGTCTCCCCAAATAAATAAACATTAAACACACACACACACACACACACACACACACACACAACACAGGAAAAGTCTAAGAGGACTAACCATACATGTCAAAAGGATTTTAAAAATCCAAACAGGTGGCTCAGTCAGTTAAGCGTCAACCTCAGCTCAGGTCATGATCTCATGATCTCACAGTTCATGGGTTTGAGCCCCCTATCAGACTCTGCCGACAGTGCAGAGCCTGCTTGGGATTTTCTCTCGGCCCCTCCTCTGCTCACGTTCTCTTTCTCTCTTTCTCAAAATAAATAAATAAACTTAATTTTTTTTTTAAATATCTCTGGGCGAATTTATAAAACTTGAACAACTTAAATGTCATATTTGGATTTGGGTAATGTTTATAACCCATTCCATTTACTCCATATCCACATGAGGAAAAGAATATAGGCTAACTCATTAGTACATGATTACCACAGAGTTTGGTCTGAGTCATTCTGATGACTTTCATGGGTCTTTATGTCTTTGAACGGAACATGATTCAGATGTGGCAAGAAAAAAAAAAGTTTTTCAGCCAGTTAGTTTTTTCTTTGTTTGTTTTTTAAATGTTGATTTATTTTTGAGAGAAAGAGAACAAGTAGGGGGAGGGCAGAGACAGAGGGGAGAGGGAGACAGAGGATCTGAAGAGGGCTCTGTGCTGGCAGCAAAAAACTTGATGTGGGGCTGGAACCTCAGGAGCTAAGCTTAATCCACTGAGCCATCCAGGTGCCCCAGTTAGTTTTGAAATTAAATTGTCATATGTTAGAGTGACAGTGGGTAGGAGGGGAATAACATTTTCCTGTCTGAATATGTTAAGTGGGTACAAGCCAATGCCTATGTGAAACATTTTTTCTCTTTAATCAAGTATACTCAAACACTGGGCTTTTCTTCTTCTCAAATGCAAGATAAGACTTAGGGGAAATAAACATATTTGTTTATGAAAATAAAAAAAAAGGAATATAGACTAATTAGTGGGGTTAATTTACAACTCCACTTTTACTAAATCTAATATTTGATATTCACAATTATTCATAATAAGATGGTACATAAAATTAGCCACTTAAAAAGGTATGTTTTAAATTGGCTGCCCTTAATATTAGAAGGAAAGGGAAAAAGGAAACTAATCATATGTGACATTGAGATGCAAAAGTCTTACCTTGCACATACCACCTTTAACTAAAATACAACCTGAAGATTTTATATTTAAAGCATATATGGCTCTATTCTAGAAAATGATAAATTTTGGCCAAAGATTTTGTAATACTAGACTGTTACAAACCATGTTAAATAATGTTGGCAAGAATATCTAAGGATATCAAACTCCCTAGCTAAAGATACTATAGGAAAACATAGACATATATGTGAGTGTGTATATATATATATATATGTGTGTATATATATATATATATATATATATATACACACACATATATATATATATACATATACATATATATACATATACACATATACATATATATATACATATATATATATATGGTTTTTGGCTTTAAAGATAGAGCAACTTATATGATCTTAAAGAGGATTAGTGTTGCATAAATCAACTTATTAATCCATGAAGGTGAATTTTCCTTTAAAGAAAAAAAAATGCAAATCTTGAATATTCTCTGTACTACCCCGGAGATAAGTCCCAAATTTCTGAATTACCCTTTGGAAATTGAGCTTGCTTCAATCATCTATTCATCCATTTATTTATCCACATATTTATTCATTCTGCAAATATTAATTTTAAATTCTTCCATGGATGAATAAAGAAGAAAATGAAATATAATGTACTTATGTTCTCACCTTTTAATGTAGGTATAACTCTACCATTACTTGAATGTAGATAAAAGGAAATCACTTAAAGACCTGTAGAATACTTTAATTGCAAATTATGGAATCATTAAAAAAATAGAAAAACAAAAATATATTTATTCACCTGGAATTTGAAGACAAATCATCAAAGAATATAGGTAGGAATTTAAAAAAAAGCAATGAACCACTACAAGTTCAAGACAAGTTCAGTATATACGAAATCCTGAGTAATAACTCATATTGCCAGGTGAAAAATGATCTCTACGTAGGCAATCAAATTTCATTCTATGTTTAAGTCACAGATATTGTAGTTAGAGAGTAGCAAATAGAAGATAGTCTTAGCACAGTATTTGAAAGTTCACTTGATATTTTATTGAGCAATAAGCAAGCAAACATGTCTGAAAATCACATTGCTTGGTCCCAGACCTCAAAATGAATTTCTCTTGAATAATTCAGTGACTCTCACTATGCACAAGATTTTAACATACACATGCTCAATTCTGCAATACTTATAATTTTGAAACTCATATATTAATTAGGATTTGTTTCCAAATAAAATATTTTATCATAGCCCTGAAGGCAATAAGTTAGCCATTCAGTTAAAGTCAGATAAACATGGCTTCACATGGAAGATTATAGTCCCTCATCCATTCATATATTTACAGATATTTATTGAGCTATTTCTATATGCTAATCAGAATGCTAGAAAATCTAAGGATACAGAAATCAGCAAGATGTGGTTTCTGATCACATACAGCTTAGTGTTTGACTCTTAGTAATGTTACACAGGCATTTAGAATTCAGTTAAGATGGGACAAGGAGAAAATTTTATAGTTGCTCTTGGGAAGATATAAAGTTTCGTAAGGAAGTAGTAATACCTAGGATGAAATTTTATCAGGAAATGGGAGGAAATCATAGGAAGCATGGGAAGAATATACCAGGCAGAAGAAGAAAGTGTAAATTAAGACCATAACAGACAGATGATATCACTTAATGGAAGTGATGTAAGATTTTAAACTGTTTTTATATGATGGGATTTAGACATTACAAAAATCACTCTGAATTCAGTTCCAGTTTGGGTAATAGATTAGGGTAAGATAGGTCTAAGTGTTGATATACCAGTTGGGAGGCTTTTTTTGATAATTCAGGAGAAACTTTTGGCGACTTGTACAAAATTTCGTTTTAGTAAAAATGAACTCATGACAAGAGTTGTAAGCCACAAAAGATGTAAGACCTAAAGTGTTAGAATTTCAGCTCTTGGAATTGGACTAAACAAGGGGAATTAAGAAAAATGAGGAGTCAAGGATAGCTCTCATATTTCTGGATTTCTAATATAGCATATGATTGGCTTTCCTTGAAATAAGGCACACTGATGGAATTCAGATTTATATATATATCGAATAGGACACTTTTCAAATTTTTCAGGTGCAAATGTCAAGTAGGCAATGTGAGATATTTGTAATCAGATGAAGGTAACTTCCTTTTTTCTTTATTCTTTTCCATCCTACCTTCTGCTCACCAATATTTATGTTTTTATTTCATCCCTAGGTACACTGCCAAACTGTATTTTCTATATTCCTGTGGTAAAATGGGCACGAAGATTTTGCTGCTTCTTCCATTGAGATGTAGAATACAATTCTCCTCCTGTCAACTAAGGGCTGGCCTTAGTGAGTTGCTTGACTAATGGATGTGGCAGAAATGATTCTTTGTAACATTTGACTAGATCGATTGTGGCCTTTTGCAACTTCTGCATTGGACTCTTGACACACTTTTTCTTGGAAACCAGCTGCCATCCTCTGAAGAATTCCAAGCAGCACCGTGAGAGGACCAAGTGGAGACAAATGGGGAAGAAATGAGGTCCCTGCACAAGAGTGAAGCTGATTTACCAAGAGCATGGCCAGCACCAATTTACCAGCTGTATGGATAAGCTATCATGGATGTGGATCCCTTACCTCAGCTGATACGTCGTGGAGAAAAAAACAGAAAGACAGCTGAGCCTGGTGTAAATTTTTGACCCACAAAATTTTGAGTGAAACAAAATTATATTCAATCACGAATTTCAGGGTAGTATGTTGTAAGCCATAGTTAATGAGAATGCTCTTTCTGAAATTAGCAGTGACTTTGTTCTGGGCTTAGTTCTGGTCAATGATGTTAACATGCTACTTCCATGATTAGATCATAAGAATGCAAATCTCTCAACCATCGTTGTCCTTCTCCATCCATTATCTTAGTAGAGAGGGCACTGAAGACCAAATAGAAGCAGCCTGAGCCATATGTAACTTCATGGAGCAGAACTCCTCCCACCAATGAAGCCATATTGGACTTTGATATGAGCAAAGAATAAACTTTTATTTTGTTATACTACTTAGAATTGGGAAATAAATTGTTTCAGTCCTAATTCTATTCTGAATAATATATAAATTACATTTTAAATAAGAATATGGTATTTGAAAGGAAAGAAGAAGGAAGGGAGGAAGGGAGGAAGGAAGGAAGGAAGGAAGGAAGGAAGGAAGGAAAGAAAGAAAAAGAAGGAATAGGTACTTTTATTCCATAGTTAAATATTTGGCAACACTGCTCCATGACAACTTTTAGGGGACTAAAAAGAGTCAGATAATTGTGATAATTACTTACTTTTAGCCATATAAAATGTGGTATAATAAGAACAAGGTATTAAGGTAAAAATTGACTGGTTCGCAAAAAGAAATGGAAAAGCAGTAGTAAGATTCAAGAAAATGGTGGCCTAATTTATGGGCATGAAAGTAGATATTTTAAGAATCAGAAAGTCATTTATTTATTGAAGTTATGGAAGTTCCTAAAATCATCAGGAAATAGTATCCTGAGAGAGACAAGAAGAAAGTTCTGGATAAGGAAGAAGCAGCATTCCAGAAAACCCTAAACTTTGACTCTGTGGCAATTGTACATGCAAAACTATAGCTATTTCAGCTAAGTTGATTTGTGTTGGGGATAAGGCCTCAAATAAAAGACTGTTTCCCCTGAATGCAGGTTCTTAGGAGATGCCTTTGGGGTTTGTGAGGACATTGTGCACTTACTCTTTGGCTCACCCTCATAGGTATGAGCCCTAAGAGAGAAAGAGAGCCAGAAGCTCAAGTGACTACCACGTGTGGCTCCTGATAAGACAAGCTGTCCTTCAAGTTCCAAAAGAACAAGTACAACATAGACCATAGGAAATAAGGACTTATCCCATATTTCTTTGATGAAATAAAAAGTAGCTTCACCTCAATGAAGATTGCAGCGTTATTAAGCATCACAAGGGTTTGCAGCTTTAGGAGAATTCTGAAATTAGTCTTCTAGGGATGCAGTGTTATACTCATAGCAACAGAAATAGTTCTGGGGAAGCACCTCTCTTAAATGGCACTGTTTAAGGAAGTAGTTTGTGTGGAACTTCAGCTTCTTTTCTGGTCAGAACCCAAAGTCATGCTGCCTAGAACTTCTTTCTTTTTGTTCTAGGAACAGTCTTTCCTCCTTCCTTCCTTCACTCCTTCCTTCCTTAAGTGGCTGACCAGTCTTTCAGGGAGCTGTAGCTTTCCCCCATGAGACATGGTGACTGTAAAAGGAGAATACCTTTTCCCAGGAAATAGTTGTTGATCCAGCACCAAGTACAGAGACTGATATATATCCCGAGACAAATCATCTCTTTCCCCGACATTTCCTGAAAGCTTTCTCTTCTCTACAAACAAGCATTTAAGTCTTCTTTTCTACAGAGCCTATCATCCAGTGAAACAGTATATAAATTACCAATTTATTTATTGTTATTTGTCTTCCCTTGCTAGAATTTAAGCTCTTTTTTTTCTAGAATAAGTTGCTCCTGGCAATCCTTAAGAACATTCCCTTCTCTACAGGGAAATTTTTTTCCTTACAGAATTTATCACCATATGAGATCATATATGCTCTACATATCCATTTACTATTGTTTTTCTTAACTTCCCAGAATTTAAGGTCCTTCTTGGCGTGTATTTTTATCTTTCCAATCTCTGCCTAATCCTAAGCACTCAGTTAAAGTGCTGCCACTTTGACAGCCCCAGGGTCAACAACCCCCTATTATTCGCTGTCTCAGAGTGTGTGGCATGGAACGATCGTTCATCTTAGCCACCAGATGCAGAAAACCTATCTGAGAACAAAGCCAACATGCAGGAAAACTGAGCTATGAGAGAGAGAATGAATAAGAGGCATTTCCAAAAATAGCAGGAACAGCAGAACACGTGCAACTTCACGCTATCCTATTAGGAAAGCAAATACAATTGACTTTTTTTTTTCTTCCTGAAGTTAGTCGTGAACTTTGGTCATTTGCACCTGAAGGAAACATAATCAGTAGAAAAATTATGAAGCATTGGAAGTATTTAAGTGAAACTATGCAGACTATAGGATTGACTGGTCAAGGTGGGATCACAGTGTAGAGATTAGAAGCCAATATGTAGCTTGTCCACCCGTATTTTGGAGTGGTAAAGCACAATGTTAAGTGGGATACTTTTCTATTTAGGGATGCAGATGAGCATATTGAAGCTACAATTGAGGAGAAATTGATAGAAATTATAGGGATATTGGGCTTTGTTGACCACTTCTTGTGGCCATTTTTCAACATGTTGTAAATCTCAGGCCAAAAAAATACAGCCTTTCTAGGCTAGGTCTTTAATGGTAGGACACAGAACACTTGGAAGGAGTCATCAGATAATCATGTGCTTTAAAAGTTCCTAATAGGGGCACCTGGGTGGCTCAGTTGGTTAAGCGTCCGACTTCAGCTCAGGTCAAGATCTCATGGTCCGTGAGTTCGAGCCCCACCTCGGGCTCTGGGCTGATGGCTTGGAGCCTGGAGTCTGCTTCCGATTCTGTGTCTCCCTCTCTCTCTGCCCCTCCCTCGTTCATGCTCTGTCTCTCTCTGTCTCAAAAATAAATAAACGTTAAAAAAATTAAAAAAATATATACTTGTTAAAAAAAATAAAAAAATAAAAAAAATAAAAGTTCCTAATAGCCACATTCTTTGCTCAAATATAAGCTAAGCATAAGCAGGGGCAAAGGGGCCAAAGATCTAACTGCAGAATAAACCAGACCATGAAGACTACCTTCCTAACAAAGCTGGTAATCACCTTGCAGTGGAGCACAGCAGGGCAATAGGCCCTGCCACACCACCAGCCCAGCCCACTCTTCCCCTGGGCAGAAGCTAAATGGAGATTACTCAGCCCTGAAGCCTGTCTCCCAGATCTAGCTCTTCAAGTGAACGGTCTACTTTCAAGAACCATTGCATGAAAATAAATGTTTGGGGCTCCCAGTTCAACAAATGCTAGTAGACCACAGTTTAGTTTGAAAGTGACGCAAGGTCAGCTAGATCCCTAAACCGATGAATTACAGTTAACTTTTGCAAGTATCTGAGACAATTCACATGCTGAAGAAAAACCCTCTTCAAGAGCCATCACACAATTGGCCTTGGACAAAAATAACCTCCCAGAAACAAAGCTAAGAGCAGGCAGATTGGTTTACCAGTTAATTCATTGCACTGTTACTGTTAGGATTCTTTGACTTTTTTTTTTTTTTTTCCTTGTTGGGGAGGCAAATGTGGTTTTGCCTCATTTTATTTCTCATTCTATAAAAGTGAATGTGGTAGTTTTCAAGTAATTATATTCCTTGAACCATTATAGTACTTGACGTTCATAAAATTTAGCAGTTAGGACAAGGAGCAGAATGAAAAAATGTAAACTGGCAGGCATGAACATAGGGAAACCAATAAAGAGCTAATTATCACAGCACAGTTACTTGAATATATGTGATAATGTTGAAGCTGGTGGGGTGAGCTCATATCTGTTGTATACTTTGTAAACTGAGCTAAAGAATTTGTTGACAACTGAGGTATACTGTGGAGGAGAAATCAAAGATGTTTCCAATATATTTGGTCCGAGTAATTGTGAGACTGAGATTTACTGAGATAAGGAATGCGAGGGTAGGAGAAAGCTTGGAACAGCAGAGATTATGAGTTCTGATTTTCACATGTTGACTTTGAGATGTTTACGATACCCCACTCATGTTGCTGGGTAGGAAGTCAGACACACAAGTGGAAGCTCAGAAGGAAGGACAAAACCATGATAGAAAATTTGGAATCATTGGTATAAAAATTACATATAGGGGCACCTGTGTAGCTTAGTCAGCTAAGCATCTTACTTCGGCTCAGGTCATGATTTCTCGAAGTTTGTGAGTTCAAGTCCTGCATGGGGCTCTCTGCTGTCAGAGCAGCGCCCACTTCAGAAACTCTGTCCCCCTCTTTCTCTGCCCCTCCCCACTGGCTGTCTCTATCAAAAATAAGCAAACATTAAGAACCCTATATTTAAATCATTGGATTACTTACAGAAAGAATATATTTAACATAATACATGACTGTCGAGACTCAAGCTGATGATATCTGGATTATGTTGAGGAAATAGGACTGAAAACTGGGTTTGGGAGGATGGAAGTCTTCACTGACCTTGAAAAAAGTGCTTGATAGGAAGAAAACTTAACTTTTAAGAGGTCAAAGTTGATTGATTGATTGTTAGGGCTTTACAAATAACAAATTATAATGGAAAAATCACATGTTTACGTATAATGTATTCAGATTAAATAAAAATGGCTTAACGTTTTATTTAAATATTGTCAGGTATAATCACTATATATTTTTTTGTTTTTTCATTTGTTAGTATTTACAAAGATGTCTATTATGGGATTAAGCCAAGTGTTAGTCATAAAATATTAAATGGCAACCATGTGATAGGCTTTCATATATTTATTGTATTTATCTACTCATTGTTAAATTTAAGAAAGTATCAATTAACGGAAATGTGTTAAATAAAATTGGATAATCTTAACCATGTGTCTGCTGTATAAATGTCTTCGAGATGCACAAGAAAATAAATATTATATTTTAAACTTTGTACTCAGAGCTCCAATATCACCCTTAAAACATCATACATAACTTCAGATTAAAAACTTTTCAACGTTTGTATTACAATGAGCTCATATATCTGAACTGCAGCCTATCAATTAAAATATGCATATTATCTGTTTCAGGATCTACATATTACATGGTGATACGAATATAATATTCAAAAGCTATGTAGCTTTACATTTTTCCACTTATATTAAGAATTAAAGGGTTATATTTACATAAACACAAAATTGAAAAACATAAAATATTCCAATTCATATTTTCAGGATAGATATGTTTATTGACATTTCCTTAAATTATAGCAATGGGAGATGACCAGAACTTTATTAATGACAAATAACGACTGATACATGCAAAGTAAATTCTCTTTTCACATTTTAGCTAAATAATATTCCAAAATTATAAGTGAATATAGAAATTTTATTTCTGGTACTGAAAACCCTTTCTCTGAAACACTTGTTCTTGTCACCTCTGAAAAGGCAATCTCCCACTGTTTATCTTTTTTCAGCTTTCTTTTTTTTTTACAAACCAGCAAAAGGGAAAAAAATGTTGGATATAAACTGACTAGTTGATTGGTAATTCTGGGGGAAAAATTTACTGATTTTAAGGCTTACAATTTCCCATATTAGTTTTTGATGGATGATGCACTGTGTAAGCCTTCCAAAGCGTAAATGCCAATCAAACTCATTCCTGACCCGCAACACATTTTGCCAGGGCCCAGACTGCCAATCATATTAAACTGCTACAAATAGAGTTTCTTCTTTGTATGAAAATTATTCAGAATGTCCTTTCTATATACTCTTCCATATTTTTTATTATTTGCTACTTAACGCCAGTGAATATAATAGGCACTTGAAGATTGAGTAATACCGATGTAAATTTAAATTGTATCCGTACAAAGATGAAATTGTAAAATATTAATTTCCTATCAAATGTCTTTTCCAGCTATTTTCAGAAACACAAGAGAATAATTCAATTCTATCACAGCCAAACTTTTATTGGGCTAGATGCGAGAGGTCAGAATGTCGCCAGTGTCTTCTAATCCACTATTTCTCAACTGCTATTTTCACTCTCGCAGAGGCCCCTGGGTCCTTGTCACTGTGCAGAGTACTGCTTCAAGTACTTGGACAGTTTGTCTTACTGAAGATTCATTTGTCATTACTTTAGCCTTTATGAGAGAATAAATTGATGTCATATTTGTGACAGGAAGAAAGTGACTGGTCATTGTTATGGATTACTTAATAATCATTGGTAAGTAGAAAACAAATACAAATGATAGAAATTGTAATTTGTGTCTACACATGACATATAAATGCTACTTGAGGTAATCTTATGACTCTCTTGCAAAATACATTAATCTTATTTTGTTATTGCTCATTTGTAAGAGCCTCCAATGTAGTTTAAAAAATAAAGTGTGGCTTGTGGTTCTTTTGAGCCAAGAAGAATGAATATTTTATTCTTACTCCTTTATGAGAAAAGAAAATAATTAAACAATATTTTCTCTGCAGAATTGCAATAATTCTCTATGATAGGAAGCACATTAGATTGAAATGATATTACTGCATTAAATGGATGTCCAAAAAGTCAAACAAAAATACACAGTATTTTATCAAAAGCAATTAATCTTTGTTCATCCAGAGTATGACATTTCACTATGTAATTGCACAGGAAATTAAACTCTTTTCATAGATTTAATAATGGATGAGATATGCGTTTTGAAATAATTGTTTTTATTGAGCTTTGTCATCCGAAGGCACGATATGCAAGCTGTGTCTCACAACTTGCACCTCGGTCAGCTCCAAGATGGATTAGAGAAAAACAATGAGGGGCTCCATTTGGAGCCCACCAGGACACAGGCAGTGCCAGAAACTCAAGCACATTTCTGACATTTGTATTTTTACTTCCAAATCAGTTTTTGTGCCTGGTATGCTTTGTTCTCCTGCTCTAATACCGCATACACTAAGTTTCCACATTGGCCTTCCTTTATAAACATGTACATCATGAATGGTCGCTATTGCTTTCTACATACATTTCAATGCATGAAGTGTTTTAAAAAAATTGGATTTCAATGTTGGAATGATGATATATAAAGCAGTATTAAAATAGTATCAAATATAAAGCATAGTTTTTATAAATGAGTTCAAGTGTCAAAGATTTACACAGTACATGTCCTAAAGGCTAAATTTTACAGACAGATACATAGCTAGCTAGCTAGATGGATATACACATGCATATCATATATTAATGTGGGTATGTGTGCAGGGGTATATATATAATATGAAAAACACAGAATCTGTGTCTTTATTCATTTTGGAATAAATATCTATTTTCTCTTTCACTCCCCCTTTACTAACGTTTAATTGTCAATCAGATATATGGGAAATATTTACAAACCAATTATTAGGGAGAAAATAATTGCATTGCCATTATGAGAAAAAAAATGAAAATTTAGCAAACGGCGAGAGAAGAGACATTGTAATATTTGGTTTCAAAGATGAAGACTCAGCTTAAATAACATATTCTGCTAACAAGAAAATAAAGATTAGGGGCTCCTGGTTGGCTCAGTTTGTTTAAGTGTCCAACTTCAGCACAGGTCACGATCTCAGCTTCATGGTTTGATCCTTGCGTAGGGCTCTGCTCTAACAATGCAGAGCCTGCTTCGGATTCTCTCTCACCCTCTCTCTCTGCCCCTTCCTGGCTCGCACTTTCCCTTTCTCTCTTAAAATAAATAAAGAAAAGAAATACATTTTAAAAAATAAAGAAAATAAGGATTTCTTGTAAGTTCAATTTGGTTGAAATGCTATAGTTTTTAAGATCAAAGAAACTTAAGATTATGTATTCCAACTATAACAGTCCTTTTATAACAGTAACTGTTCAATTAATATTTCTGAATCACAGTGAAGATAATTTTCCTTAGAAAATTAGTTTATATATTTTTCTACCAGAAATATTGGAATCTATATTAATTTGTAAACTTCTCAGGTACAAGGTGAAAAACCAAAAAAGGATTTTCCTCTGGAGTATATCTGGAAAGAAAGTACATTTATTTACTAGAGAAAATATGCTGTCGTGTTGCCCATTTGTGAGATAAAAGAGCCAAAATGTTAATTGTTCTGCCCCCAAAAATGGCATGGCTGCATTCCCTGGTGTCTTTTAAAAGCTTTCTGTATTTCTGTATGGAAGTGGTGTTTAGAAAAGGCATCACGCAGAAACTTCTGTAGCTAAAAATTCCAGAAGAGAGATGGACAGAATTCCAATCTCCACAAAGAAGAGGAGACGGTAGGAGGAGGAGAAGAGAAGATGGACCAGAGTAAGAATGGATGAAAAGGGAGAAGAAAGAGAAGTAGAAGAAAAAGAAGGAAAGAAAAAGGAAAAGGATGACAAGGGAGCAGAAAAGAGGCAGATGGAGGAGAGAGAAGGAGAGGGAGGCTTACAAAGGCAGAGGAAAGCCAGGCCATTTGTAAAAGGATACACTGTTATATTAATTCTGAAGCCAATGAAAACCAATTGAGAAGACATTAAATGACCTGCTTAAAACTCTTGTTAATAAAATCATTTTATATAAGAAAAGGCAATGCAATATCATCACTAAAACTAAGGGCTTTGGGATTTTAATTGTACTGGCCTTGGGCCAGTTTTTTAGATTTATTGTCATTCAACTTCTCTATTTGAATAATTGGAATAATAACATTTGCCCTGTGGTTTCTGTGGGAAGAAAATAATAAAATTTACCATCTAGCATGGTACTCAGTACATAGTAAGTGCCTAGAAAAAAAGAAAAAAAACAGTAAGAAAATATCTGTAAATATCAAAGTATTAAAATGAGGCACATTATAATAGGGGGAAGAAAGCAATTGGGAGTTGAGAATACTGATTTTAGCACCTACTCTGGGATAACTTCATTATTTTTCATTAAGCTCTTCACCCAGTCATTTGAGAAATTAGTTTTTACATGTGTAAGGGGATGGGGTTATTTTATAATATAAAACCATTTTCTTAATTCTCATTTCATAATTAAATAGGCATTTTAATTACCAGTATAAAATAAATAAATGTATTATTGATATTACTTATATTATTATTTCTAAATTAAAATTAATTTGGTAATTTTTAAACCTATCTTATATCTTATTTGTTTTGTCATTTTCAATTTATGCCTTTATTCCATTATATATTTAATTAGATAAGCACCAAAGTCAGATTATATTAAAACCTGTCTTTGAATTTATTTTGTAATCTTAGGCACATTATTTAACTTTCTATTCCTCAGTTTCTTTTTTTCTAAAATGATCATATGGGGCTCCTGTGTGGCTCAGTTGGGTGTCCGACTTCGGCCCAGGTCATGATCTCTTGGTTCGTGGGTTCGAGCCCTGTGTCGGGGCCTGCTTTGAATTCTGTGTCTCCCTCTCTCTCTTCCCCTTCCCTACTCACACTCTGTCACTCTCTGTCTCTCAAAAATGAATAAACATTGAAAAAAAATTTAAAAATTTTAAAAAATGATGATAAAGTATTATCTCCCCATAATTAAAAATTATATGTGTTGGAATTAGAAGAGTGGTTGTAATATATTAACCACTTGGTAAACTTTTGCTTTCATTCTTGGCTGTTACCATTATTGCTGAAGTCATTGAGTAGAATTAGAGCCTTAAGGAGAACTAGAGCAGCTGGTATTTTCAAATATTGCTTAAAATTTAAGCAAGCTTATTCTGTGATTCTGAGGCAGGGTTTAGAAAGGAAATGGCAAAGGCATAGTTAAGAGGTTCAGTAATAAATGGCACATAGGCTTTGGAACTGGTGACATCTGAGTTCCAGTTCTAACTCTACCACACCTAAGTGTGTGATTCTTGGAATTTAATTAACTTTTCTAAACCTCATATTCCAAAAATGTAAAATGAATATAGTCTTAGCTCATAATTTTTGTGTGAAGTTTAAAAGAGGTAACACAGTAAAGTGTCTAACATTTAATAATTGCTAATTTCAATTTCCATTCTCAAGAAGTCATTCCTTTCTGATTATACACTCAGAGAGTACTGCCTTACTCTCATGCTGAAAACAATTGTAAGCTGGACAACATATGAAACAATTTATTTTAGGAATCGAAAATCTGACAGAGAAAGGAAACACAGGTGAACTCCACGTTTACATTAGCCTTCTACCTGGAACAATTTCCAAATTATGCAAAGGTAAGTGGTGCCCAAATAGAGAACAAGGATCTTTCTGGGCAGAAGAAGCAGGCATTGGAGGCTAGTGCTACTAACGTGATTGAAATTTGTTGTGCAGGGTGCCAGCAATGAGTGAGCTGCTCAGAGAAGTACTAGAAAACTGCTTAGGGCTCCTCCTTACTCATAAAGGAAACCATAAACTATGTATCCATAACTAGACTGAGTGCTTTTCTTCTCCTTCCATTCTCTTTTCTATTCTCAAACAATAACTCCTAGGAGCTTTGAAATGAACAGATTCCAGAAGTTGCACAGAGTTGAAGTCACTGACATGTAGAAAGACCTGCTGAACATTCAGGTATTCGTTGAAATCTCCGGAATGGCCAATTCAGGAATAGGATAGGTTAATCTTGTGAACTATTCTAATTAAGTCTCAACAAAGTCTAGAAACGTGCTTTGGCAAGATAAAGCTGAGCTTCCAGTAAATTAATTCTTGCTAGGACAAGACTCTACATTCTCTAAAGAAAGACAACAAAATGCAGATTCTCAACAGTAAAGGATCTACAATAAAATAAACATTAGACATTATGAGGAAGCATGTAAATGGATCGATCCATTACCTGGATAAAAGTCAGTAAATAGATACTAACCTAAAATAACTCAGATATTATAAGCAACAGATAAGGATATAAAAACAACTATAATTAATATAAATATAGAAAATTAATTATCTGACAATGGAATCTCAACAGATAAATAGAAACTATAAAAACACAGAACAGAAAAAAATATCTGAAATTATTAAATACTCAAAAATTTAAGATATCTATAATATGTAAAAAAAACTAGACTACATAATAAAAAGAGTGGCTTTAACTGTAAAAGAATTCTATTAAATTGTATATGCTTTTTCATGACATCTTTGAAAGAATTAGATTGTAGAAAATGGATATTGCAAGTTCCTTGATAGTCATTTATAATATTTCCTTAAATATTTGATGGTTTATTAGAAATAAAACATTCAGATATAGTCAAAAGCATGGATTCTAATGGTTATGGATGGACTATTTTTAAACACTTTTTATTTCATATTTAATTTATTTATATTTTGATATATAAATCCAGTGATAAATAGAACTAAGGCTCATCTTTGAAAATACAGGGCTATAAAAAAAAAAGAAAATACAGGGCTATTAATCTGACTAATTATTGATGGTGAAAAAATGGTTTATTTCAATAGTAATTTCTTAGTTAGTATTTGTCTATTTAGGATTCACTAATCTTTCCAGATAAATACTATTAAATTTTCAATATTCAGCTGAAATATAGGAAACCTAAGGACATTCACAAATAAATCCTTCCTAAACGAGGATGGTTTTCCTTTGGATGACAAAACCTCAACCTAGATTATTGATCAAACAGAATAGAACCACATTCTTTATTCTATTCATAAAGGGACCAGGCATACTTCTCTGTCCATGTCTCAAAACATCACATATTCTGAATCTCAGCTAAGCTGACCCTGGTAAACTTATATCTCACTTCCAACCATTGATTTGAGTCTTTTGTAGTTAGTTATAGCAGTCCTGATATTTTCAAATGCCGTATTTCATTACATGCTTAGTCATAAACCTAAAAGTCTAAACTAGACACTTCGGTCTTTGAAATTGCTAAGAGGGTATAAAGGAAAATGATACTTTATTTTCTTTGATTATCACTACCTATTTCCAAATACCAATGAAAGATTTTCTAAAGTTGTTACATTTAGGTAAACTCACATACATGAAAAAAATGTTGAATAAATTATTTGCTATCCAGAACACATCAATATTAGAAAAATATAAATCATGTTTCTGGATGAAATAGGAAATATAATGCTCTTAAAGGCATACAATTGGAATTTAAGAGCAAGGTTGACTCAATCTACTATCATCAGTTTAATGAAAATGACTCATTCTGGTGATCAAGCCATTTATCATCATCATCATCATAATCATCACCATCATTTTATACAAAGCCAATGGAACCCCAATATCCTTGTTTTTTCTGATGAAATCTGGATTGTTTCCAGCTGGCTCAGTACTTCATAAGTCACGGTGTATAGAGAAGGTCACTTGTACACACTAGTAACATGTTTCTTTAAAACGAAACGTTTTCATTTAACTTTTCTTTTACAAGTTTTGTATAATGCTCTTATTTTTGGAGGTAATGAAAAGACATATAATTGTTTAAAATGTATTAATATATGTGTCATAAAAGAAAGTTTTATTTGTTATTTATTTTGTTTTATTTGTTATATTTGTATTTGTTATATTTGTTATTATATTATTATTATTTTTAGAGAGAGAGACAGTGAATAGGGGAGAAGGGCAGAGGAAGAAAGAGAGAATCTTTTTTATTTTAATTTTTTTTAATCTTTATTAAAACAAGAGAGAGAGAGACAGAGCATGAGCGGGGGAGGGGAAGTGAGAGAGGGAGACACAGAATCCGAAGTAGGCTCCAGGCTCTGAGCTGCCCGCACAGAACCCAACGCCAGGCTCGAACTCACAGACCACGAGATCATGACCTGAGCCGAAGTCCGACGCTCAACCGACTGAGCCATCCAGGGGCCCCAGAGAAAGAATCTTAAGCAGGTTCCTCAATCAATGCTCAACATGGGGTTCGATCCCACCACTGGGGGATAATGACCTGAGCTGAAATCAAGAGTAAGATGTTCAACCGACTAAGCCACCCAGGAGCCCCAACAAAATTTTTATTTTATATATGTGTTAGTTAAATGTTCTAGTTTTATTTTTATGGCAAATTATAATTATCTTTGTTATTTAATTGATTTGAAAAAATGTGTTTTAGTGATATTTTATAAAATTTGGTCTATTAAGATGACATTTTCCATGAAAAAATGTAAATTAAAGTACATTCTATATAAATATCTTCATATTATTTTATAGAAATTAAATATAATAAATGTTAACAATGTTTAATCCCAAGGTTTTGCTCAACATTAATCTTTGGAAGTTCTGCTCAATCATCTTACCAGTTTAAATTTTGACATGAATATATTTCTCTTTGCTAGAAGTTAATCATAAAATAAGAACAGTATTGACAAATACACTTAATAAGCAAAGCGATGATAATTAGAAGAAATGCAAGCAGTTATTCTATAATTCTTTACTGACTATGTAGTATTCATAATTAAGTCATTACATACAGATATTAAAACCAGTTATGAAACTGAACTTCCCACATGGAATGATTTATGTGGTTTGGGTAGCCACCCAATTAATGGTCATGACTTATTTTTTATTCATAAAATATAAAGTCTAATTCTAATTTAGATGAATTATAATACAGAAATATTAAGTTACATGCAAACCAAAATAGAAACATAGACAGGAATGTATGTACTCAAGTGTGATATTTGATGCATAAATCCTATAAAATCTAAGTTGATCACGATTTTAAATCTGTATAATGAAATGTACTGAATCATAAATTTTTCATACTACAAAATTCTCATACATCTTAAAGGATTAGTCAGCAGTAAAATATTGTATTCTAAGTTGTTTTAAAAAAGATTTTCCTTAGGAGATAAATTGGTCTTGAAATTCTTAAGAGTAATATAGAAATTAAAGTTGTAGATTTTTATTCCTAAATAAGTAGTGACTGAGGAAAAAAAAATGTGTATTCTTAAAACCTGGAGATGTCTTAATTATTCACTTATGGTATACTATTTTTTTAATGTTTATTTATTTTTGAGAGAGAGAGTGAGACAGAGTGTGAGCGGGGGAGGGTCAGAGAGAGGGAGACCCAGAATCAGATAGGCTCCAGGCTCCGAGCTGTCAGCACAGCCTGACGCAGGGCTCAAACTCATGGACCACAAGATGATGACCTGAGCTGAAGTTGGATGCCCAAGCATCTAAGCCACCCAGGAGCCCCTATGGTATACTATTTTTATTAATAAAATGGATTTTGAAATTTTGTATGATTTCAGAAATAGATGTTATTTAAGTGCATTTATTTCACCAACTTCTCAAGCAAGATGATCTTATAAACAATCATAAACATTTCATTGCAATTTATAAGAAGTTATGTTTCACCTTTATGGTTGAAAATTTGAAAGCATTCAGATTACTTTTACTTTTTGGGACAGTAGACGGTTGGGCTAGATAAACATTAAATTTAAATATTAATAAAGCCAAGAACATTTCCCTTCATATTCTTTTAAGCTATGAGAAACATGTTGACATTGAAAGTAAGTTTAAATAAATACAAACATAAAAGTATTCGTAGCTTCAAATAAAGTTGAAAAAAAAGCAAAAATATGTTTTAGACGGCAATAGCTGTGATAGAGGAAGAAAATTATTTCACCTATGTCATAAATGTGTTTAATAATGAGCAGTAACAACTTATGTGTTAGTGACGAAGAGTGAAATTTCATAAATAAATCTGCAGTCAAAATTCTTATGTGCTATACCTATGTTCAACCTATTAATTATTTTATATAACTTTGATAGTAAGGTATTTTTACTTAATGAAAGATTCCTCTCTTAACAAGAGGACAAAAATTTCAGGCATTTGAATATCAAAACTATTTTAACTCTTGACAGGCAGAGAGGGAGAGAGAGAGAGAGAGAGAGAGAAGGAGCATTGAGCAATATGGAAATTACTTGCAGCATAACTGCAATTTACACAAGGAGGTATATAGATAATTTGTTTTGCTTGATTAGCAATGACTATAAAGGTCAAGCTTCTTCCCAGTTTATTATAGAGAATTAATCTAGGATGCAATAAAAATGTCTGTGGTATTAGATACGCAGACAATTAAGAATTGAGATTTCGCAGGTGTTGAAGCGCAGGTCAGGTAATATTTATTTGAGCATGTATCAAAACAAAATATCTTGGATTACAATGTTGATTGAGATTTCACAAGTACAGATGAAAATAAAGATGTTAAAAGGAAGAGGGCTTGTGCTCTTCCTTGGTGTACAAAGATGATACACTGATGTTAAAAAAGACAGAGGGCCTTGGAGAGCAGGACTCCAGAAAAACGAACTGTCAAAAGAGGATATAGTTGAGTGAAAGATTCTAGGAAATAAATATAACCAATGATCTTCCATTTATTTGTTAAAGTTTTTATTTATTATTTATTTTGAGAAGGAGAGAGAGCAAAGGGCACAGGGAGAGGGAGAGGGAGAATCCCAAGGATGTTTTGCACTGTCAGCACAGAGCCCCACTCGGGGCTCGAAGCCACGAACCATGAGATCATGTCCTGAGCCGAAACAGAGTCCCACACTTAACTGACTGAGCCACCCAGGCACCCCATAAATCATCTTCCATTTTAAACAAATGACTGAGAGAGGGGACTATAATGAAGGTCACCTTGGAGACAAAATCAAGGAGGTTTGGGCAGAGGTCAGGAAAGAATAGATTGTGTCATATGCTCAGAGCGACTATGTTGAAATGGAAAGTGCTGAAAATCATGAAAGAACAGCAGAACTGGGACCACAATAGAAACTAAAGTGAAGCCATCAGCCAGTGTAAACCTGGACTGGCAAGTTTCATGAGACAGGTAAAAGAGGAGGCATGTGCTTTGTTCGCTAGGTAGTAACACTGAGAACATATATGATTATATTCATAATCCAGTGATTCAAAAAAATTAAGATTCAATATAAAAATAATAGAATATGGTATTATATTTAAAGAATTCAGTAGTATTTACAAGTATTGTGCTAATGTTGCTGTTCAAGCGTCAAGCAGGATAAACCAAATTCAGGATTCACCCTCCAAAGAACACTTCAAAATAAAGGAAAATAAAGTGAACTTCTGTGAATTATTTGTCCCACGGGACCTTTATGAATCAACAAGAATTGTTGTGGAGGACAAAATACCGTGAGATGGTTAGATAAACTGGACTATGCCTTGCCTAAGATTGAGCAGGAAATAAATTTACAAAATATTCTTAGAGGTAAACACTTATGTTAGTTAAGCAATAATTTCTGAGTAATGTGGTCCCAAAAGGTAGAAAAGCTTGGTGGTTAACCCAGGTGTTGAAAGTAACTGGTAGTCATTAAGAAATGATTCAGCAAATTATTTATCTCTGCAGCGGATTTTTTTCTCAATCTTGTCACCATGGGACAAACTTAAGAGTCCATGAGATGCTGAAAAGGTGTGAGAAAAAAATGAGGAAATAGGTGTCTGGTGAATAGTTAATTTCCTTACCTGTCATTAGATACTCAACAGAATGTGCAACCTAAAATAGTTAAGATTCCTTGTTCTATAGAAGAATTGTATCTATTGTTAGGCATAGATTGCTCAAGAAATATCTAGTCTCACCCAATAGTACTGATGCACTTCCTTTGGGATCCATGTGTTCTCGACTTAGGCATTCATACTTTACCAAAGTCCACTAAGTCCAACATTAAGTGTACAGTGTAAGGTGGCAATCCAGAATATAGTCGAGAAAAATCTAACTCGGAAGCAATCGCTATTTGTTTTTTACTTATTTTGAGAGATAAAGAGCAAGCAAGAAAGGGGCAGAGAGAGAGGGGAGTCAAGCAGGCTCCACAATGTCAGAGCAGAGAGCCTGATGGGAGCTCTAAGTCATGAACCATGAGATCATGACCTGATCCAAAATCAAGAGTCAGTTGCTTAACCAAATGAGCCCCCCAGGTGCCCTGAGCAATCTCTATTTTAACTGAGATAAAGTAAAACTCCTAACCAAATGTCTGGTATGTAGATGTTTCTAAACAGATGGTCACTAAGACCTGCTTTTCTTTGTAGCCAACATCATTTTTTCTCCTATACATTGAGATATACATTAGCATTTTGCAGAATTTTATATTCACAACATACAGAGTTTAATAATATTCTCCTCTTTGATGGGCTAGATAATTCAACTATTATAGAATAACATAGCCAAATATATGACACTAAGGAAGTTTTTGATTATGTGAATAATTTTCTAAGACCTGTTCGTTTAAAAGTTTAGTCCAATAGATGAAGCATGGTTCAAATCTAGAGCTCTGAAATGGGGAAAAATCTTGACATGTTCTGAAAGAAAGCTAAAGTGGATACAAGAGCATGGAGCAAAATAAAATTAAAGAAATGGGCTGACTCCAAAAGACTTAGGGTCTTTCAGATCCAAATATTATCATACTTTTCTGCTTCCAATGGAAAACCACTCATAGGTTTTAAGCAAGACAGTGTGTAATTTACATTTAAAAATGTGTTCTGACTATAATAAGAAGCATGGATTACAGAATGCAGGAAAGAAAGCAAAGAGACAAGGTAGGTTTATACTAAAACAGTCCACATGAATTATGTGGATAATTTGGCAAAAGGATGGCAGCAGAAATAAACAATGGACACATTTGAACTATGCTTATAGCCAACAGGCACAGCTGATATACTGGGAGTAGAAGCTATAGGATATTTGTGAGCAATTTAGTATATGATGATGCTGGTTACTCATATGGGGACAACTAAGGAAGAATACCTTGTTAGGGAGAAATCATGAGTTCCCTGTGGATCTGTTAAGCTTAAAGAGTCTTTTAAATGTTTAAAACTACCCAAAGCTATCTACACATTCAATGCAATCCCAATCAGAATTGCACCAGCATTCTTCTAAAAGCTAGAAGAAGCAATCCTAAAATTTGTATGGAACCACAAAAGACCCCGAATAGCCAAAGTAATTTTGAAGAAGAAGACCAAAGCAGGAGGCATCACAATCCCAGACTTTAGCCTCTACTACAAAGCTGTAATCATCAAGACAGCATGGTATTGGCACAAAAACAGACACATAGACCAATGGAATAGAATAGAAACCTCAGAATTAAACCCACAAAAGTATGGCCAACTAATCTTTGACAAAGCAGGAAAGAATATCCAGTGGAAAAAAGACAGTCTCTTTAACAAATGGTGCTGGGAGAACTGGACGGAAACATGCAGAAGGATGAAATTAGACCACTTTCTTACACCATTCACAAAAATAAACTCAAAATGGATGAAGAACCTGAATGTGAGACAGGAAACCATCAAAACCCTAGAGGAGAAAGCAGGAAAAAACCTCTCTGACCTCAGCCGCAGCAAATTCTTAGTTGACACATCTCCAAAGGCAAGGGAGTTAAAAACAAAAAATGAACTATTGGGATCTCATGAAGATAAAAATCTTCTGCACTACAAAGGAAACAATCAACAAAACTAAAAGGCAGCCAACGGAAAGGGAAAAGATATTTGCAAATGACATATCGGGCAAAGGGCTAGTATCCAAAATCTATAAGGAGCTCTCCAAACTCCACACCCAAAAAACAAATAACCCAGTGAAGAAATGGGCAGAAAACATGAATAGACACTTCTCTAAAGAAGACATCCAGATGGCCAACAGGCACATGAAAAGATGCTCAACGTCGCTCCTCATCAGGGAAATACAAATCAAAACCACACTCAGATACCACCTCACGCTAGCCAGAGTGGCTAAAATGAACAAATCAGGAGACTATAGATGATGGAGAGGATGTGGAGAAATGGGAACCCTCTTGCACTGTTGGTGGGAATGCAAACTGGTGCAGCCACTCTGAAAAACAGTGTGGAGGTTCCTCAAAAAATTAAAAATAGATCTACCCTATGACCCAGCAATAGCACTGCTAGGAATTTACCCAACGGATACAGGAGTGCTGATGCATAGAGGCACTCTAACCCCAATGTTTATAGCAGCACTTTCAACAATAGCCAAATTATGGAAAGAGCCTAAATGTCCATCAACTAATGAATGGATAAAGAAATTGTGCTTTATATACACAATGGAATACTACGTGGCAATGAGAAAGAATGAAATATGGCCTTTTGTGGCAACATGGATGGAACTGGAGAGTGTTATGCTAAGTGAAATAAGTCATACAGAGAAAGACAGATATGATATGTTTTCACTCTTATGTGGATCCTGAGAAACTTAACAGAAGACCATGGGGGAGGGAAAGGAAAAAAAAAATGATTAGAGTGGGAGGGAACCAAAACATAAGAGACTCTTAAAAACTGAGAACAAACTGAGGGTTGATGGGGGTGGGAGGGAGGTGAGGGTGGTGATAGGTATTGAGGAGGGCACCTTTTGGGATGAGCACTGGGTGTTGTATGGAAACCAAATTGACAATAAATTTCATATTAAAAAAATGTTTAAAGATGTCAAGTACAGAGCTAAATATATGAGTCTGGAATTCAATGGCAAGAAGAGTGTCAGAAATACCTTTCAGTATTGTGGTTTGGGAGGGAGAATTAGAAAATATATGGGATATACTCTCCAGTATAAATATATTAGAATAGATATATTAGAAATACACTTTCCTCGCAGAAGAAAAGTTTGACAAGAAGATGGATATTTTCATTTAACCCTTTTAAAAATGAAGAAGAATATCAGTAACTAGAATAGTTGGAAATTACTTGAAAAAATATGTCATATATAAATGTATATATATGATGTATATGTGTATACACATATATACATCATATATATGTATACACTTTTTTTATTTTTTTTTTGTTTTAATTTATTTTTGAGACAGAGAGAGAAAGAGCATGAGCAGGGGAGGGGTAGAGAGAGAGAGGGAGACACCGAATCTGAAGCAGGCTCCAGGCTCTGAGCTGTCAGCACAGAGCCTGACATGGGGCTCGAACTCACAGACTGTGAGATCATGACCTGAGCTGAAGTCGGACGCTTAACTGACTGAGCCACCCAGGTGCCCCATATATATATGTACATTTTTCAAGTAATTTCCAGCTATTCTAGTTACTGATTTTCTTCTTAATTTTTAAAAGGGTTAAATGAAAACGTCCATCTTCTTGTCAACGTTTTCCTCTTCAAGGAAAGTATATTTCTTGTATATCATATATGTTTGTGTGTGTGTAAGTATATCATAGATGATGTGTATCATATATATATATATATATATATATATATATATATATGTCTGTATTTAAACATTTGAGGAAGAGATGGTAATTTGTTATTACTACAATCTATGTAATAATAATAATAGTATTAATATTATAAGTATGCACATATAATTAAGAATAATTAAGAATTTTAAAATATCTTCATGTTATCGTCCTAACATTTAAATTCTCTGTGTAATTCTAGAGTTCAATTGAATTTGTACAAATACCAAACATTTATGTATTTGCATGTAATAATAGACTAAGAAAAAATTAAATGTACATAAATATTGTCTCTGTTGATGGTTTGCCATATCGTAACTTACAGAGGACAGATAAATATGGCATTTTACTGAATCTATTTTGATGTACAGTGTCAGTCCTAAAAGAGGTTACATATATCTATAAAGCATGCATCTTTCCTTTCCTTACTCTAAATTATCTTTTGGCTATGAGCATCGAAAAGTATAAAATATAATTATTCTTCAGCAAGATAATACCCAGTATCTAATATGTTAGGTAAGTAAAAATAATTTCAGTGGAATTAGCAAACCTTTATTTAGACACCAATATCCTTTTACTGTGATTCTTTTCTAGATTACCGATTAGCACATCCAGAAAAAAAGATAAAAATGTTATCTTCAAAGAAAGGTCCAAACTGGAGTCAGAAGCCCTACTCGTCCCCATCCATGGCAACTTCACGACCTCGGCTAGTGAGCCACAAAATCAGAAGACTTCAAAGAACTGAAAAAAGTTTTGGTACAAAAGAGGGTTTAGAGATGTGAAGGGAAAAACAGCATGAGGAACTGTAGAAGTGATGCTCACATGAGCTGTAGACTGTGCCACAAAAGGAGAATTTAATCGATTAAGAATAGAGAGTAGAATTGTAAATACCACCTGCTGACTAAGAAAACTAGAGAGGAAAGCCAAATGAAATATCTTAGGAAACGCTCTGCTGCTATTAGCTGACAAAGTAAACGACGGTCCTTTTTTCTATCACTTATGATCACAATGTAAAAGAAAGAAGAAAAAGAAAAGTGGTATAATTGGCAAGATTGACAACCATCTTGCCCAAAAAGAGAATATAATGAAATCACTGAAGTTGTTTTCTTCTCTTTTATCTTCACCTTTTTTTAAAATTATTTGAATTTTGAGTGCTGCATCTTTGGGAGATAAATATAATGGTTGAGGACGTCAACTATGGTTGGTTTGATAAGCAAGCATAATGAACAAAGTCAATTTTCTAAAGAAGTTCATACTGGTAGTTCTCAAAAAAAATACTGTCAAAATTTAATAAAGCAGATCAAATGCCACTTATACATAGTGAACAAAGAGGGGGTTGGAATAAGATGGCAAGCAACCCTAATAAATTAAGAACTTGCTTAAGGTAAAAAATCATGAATAGATCAGTATAATTTTTTAAAAAACGTACGTAGGATATAGAGAAACAAAATGTAGCACATTATAAATATCTTTAAAGTCAAGTATCTTAATATATTGCAGAAGGATGATGATGGTGAGATTTCTATGTATACTTGGCCTCTGATTATGTTATGATGACCAACTGTGTATACTTTTTGGATCACTGTTTTATGGCTGCCTGTAGTTATTGTGTCCTCAATTTTTATAACCCTATAGAATACTGACAACACTAGTGAATGGACTACCTTTGAGATGAGTGGCGATGAGGTAACAAATGTCAAAGTGATAAATTTGAGCTTAATAATCTACATACCCAACACTGAACAAAACACTGGTCATGGTGGCATTATATAAATATTTTAAATGACTTAATGAATGACATAAATTACCTCATTGACTCTCTTCACAACTAAATCCTAAAAAGGTATCTAGATATACAAAATAATTCATGCACAAAATAAAGTGCATTTTGCTTTTATATGAGTGTCTATGATGTCACCAATTATGAGAACTTGAGTTTACAGATTTGCATGTTTGGCTTTGCAAGGGTTCACTTTGTAACCACCATCTCTAGCCTCGTCTAATTTTCTAGTGAAATTAATCAGACATTAGAAAATACATGTAAAATTAGCCCAAATAAATAGTGGTAATCTTGAAAGTTGTTCTTTTGTAATATTGGTAATTTGAGAGTGAAATGTTAATGAGCTGATTACAAGTTTTGAGTATATTTGCAAGCAAAAAGTAAAATAAGTAAGTAATAAAATCAAATCTGCTCTTTTTTGGGGTTTTGTTTATTTTAATCTCTTTGTATGATATCTTTTAGCTTTATAAAGTTTTTTCACTTCCATTTAATGGAAATGAATTTATGACTTTATGACTCACTGTTGAAATGCGTTGTTTGGGCAATGATTTTGTGGGTATGAGTACACTACTATCCTTTCCACAAAATCTGTTCTTTGGAAACATGTACAGAATATCCTGACAGTAGAGAAGGCATTCAATAAGATCTTATATGGCAATGCTGGCAGAATCATTGCCATCAGAACATGAAATGCTTACTTCTTAGAATAGATATCTACTAGAAAGGACAAGTGATTGCCTCTTTCATGAGGGAAGCCATCCATTGGAAAGAGCTCAATATGATCAGTCTGCCAGCAGGTGCGTGCGTGATCCTCACTGAAGAATAAATCACTGGAGAATAGTAGAGCATAGACTTGATTTCTGTTTTTGCAAGTCATCATCTATGGCATCATCTGTGGCAGTAAACTAGACTTTGATGAAGGAAAATCTTTGTTGAGCTCATGCCTAATCTCAAATTCTGCTTCCACAGCCACTTTGTGCATGAGCCCATTATGTACGCACCAGGAAGGCTGATGATAAAAGTGGACTAATATCCAGATAGGTATCATATTGTCCACCTGGCTATTGATGGATTCCTCTGCAATGAGAATCTTAAGTGAACTTTCCCAAGGGCCACAAATATCTACACACCTGGAGCTCATTCTGAGAAACCCACTGGCATATTGCTTCATCATGTTTTCTTGTCAATTCTTACAAACATTTTATTTCTAGTGCCTTACTGACTAGCCATACCATGACTTGGCTCAAGTCATAATCTCACAGTTCATGAGACTGAGCCCCGTGTCAGGCTCTGCATTGACAGCATGGAACCTCCTTGGGACTCTCTCTCTCTCTCTCTCTCTCTCTCTCTCCCTCTCTCTGCTCCTCCACCACTCAGATCTCTCAAAATAAAAATAAATAAATAAATAAATAAATAAATAAATACATACATAAATAAATAAATAAATAAATAACTTAAGTAAAATTTTTCATAGTGAATAGTTCACGAGGTCAGTGGTGTGGGAAAAGGCAAGGGCAGCCATGAACCAACCAGTAGGTGTTGTAAGAGTCTCAGTCATCTTCTCACAACTTGCTTAAGTCCTGTTTGTACACAATATTAAACCCATTTTATAATGAGGAGATGCTATTCACACCCAGTTTTGTGAAAGAAAAAAATCAGTTCCCAATGAGTTGCATTGAGCAAATACTATTTGAAGTACCCCCCCCCCAAACATGAAATCAGTAACAAGACCCGGGAATGACACTTAACCTACATTTTTAAAGGGGGTTATTTATTAGTAAAGGAATAAGTTATGAAAACTCCTGGGGGTAAAAAATAAAAAGAAAAGAAAAGAAAAAAGAAAAAAGAAAAGAAAAGAAAAGAAAAGAAAAGAAAAGAAAAGAAAAGCAAAAAAAGAAAACTCTGGTGTAAGTATTTGATTCTCCTCTTGGGAATTGATTGCCAGAGGTCCCTACTCTGTACTCACCAGACCTGTGGCATACAATTGGATATGCTGTGCTTAAGGCTCTAGTGACAGGAAGCTTACACTGCAGCCGGGACTTGCTGCACAATTTCTTTGTTTTTTGGTATTCCTAGAAATTAGCAACCTTTCAAGTTATACTGGTTGAATGGCTTGAAGCCCAGCTAGATATGATACATTTTGCTTCAAAATCTTAAGAGGCTTACTTAGCATTACACTTCTTTCTAATTCTTAAAGGATATAAGATGTAGCAAATTCTTTTTAAATTCAGAACTTTAGCTAAGTCAAAGGAAACAAAACCAAAATTGACTATTGGGACTACATCAAAATAACCAGCTTTCACGTAGTGAAGGAAACCTCCAACGAAACAAAAAGCCAACCTACTGAATGGGAGAGGATTAAAAATGTTATATCCAACAAGGAGTTAATATCTAAAACATATAAGTCATACACTCAATACCAAAAAAAGACAAGCAAAATGATTAAAAAATTGTCAGAAGGGTGTGTCTTGGTGGCTCAGTTGGTAGAGCATCCAGCTCTTAGTCCTAAGTCATGAGTTCAAGCTCCACAATGGATGTGGAGACTACTTAAAAAAAAAAGGTGTGGGGGGGGGGGCAGAGGACCTAAATAGATATTTTTTCAAAGATACATACAATGGCCAACAGACACATGAAAAGATGGTCAATGCTCAATATCACTAATCATCAGGGAAGGGCAATTTAAAACCACAATGAGATATCACCTTACACTTTTCAGAACGACTAAAATCTGAAGGACATGGAATAACATGGACACTTGTTAGTGTTGCTTAGAGGATGTGGAGAAAAAGGAACCCTCCTACACTGTTGGTGGGAATATTAATTGATATAGCCACTATGGAAATCAGGATGGAGATTCCTCAAGAAATTAAAAGTGGAAATCCATATGATCTGATAATTTAACTACTGGGTACTTACGCCCCCATCCAAAATGAAAACAGGACTCACTAAATTCTACTATGAAACCAATATAATGTTATATGTTAACTAGAGTTTAAATAAAAGTCTGAAAAAAAGATTAAAGTTGGTAAAGAAAGAATATATAAACGTAAAGGATAAATAAATATTATCTAAATATTTATTGGACAAACAAGGACACCAATATTGTTTCAAATGATTGAAGAATCTAAACAATTGATTCTTTCACTCAATGAATATATATTTCTACTGTTAACTAAATAGACAGGTAACAACAATTAAGCTACCTTTAATGATAACTGTTAAGAAATCTCACAGTGGACTACTTTGGAATTATAGCGTTAAATACAATCAAATTATAATGTGCAAGATGTTAGATGTAAGAATGTGTAAGATGTTAAAGAAGACAAATTATATCACTGAAATATTTTACAGTAAGCCCATTTAATTTAAAGAAATATGTGCTTAACTGTAAAATCTTTGAAAATAAACACTTTATATAAAATGAAATTATTTCAAGGCCAATTCCACACATTAGTATTGTCATCATCTTCTATCCACAGAAATTATATTATTTAAAATGTGATTTAAGATCATTCTTTAAAATCCCATTGAAATTTAGAAACTTGCCTATTTTCATATTTTAGTATTGTTGGTGAAATTTCACAAGAAATTCCCATAAATAAAAATTAACAAATTCAAGGAAATTTGCAACATCAGGAAATGTACATAATATTTGCAGATCTTCCAGAGAAAATAAATCTAGCAAAACTTGGAAATACCAACATTGACAATGAAGAAAACCTGGTATTGTCTGAACCAAAATGAAACTGTACTAAATGCTATGAAAATAAAATTGATTTTCTCTGGGAAAAAAAGGAAAATGAAAACACTAATTCAAAAAGATATGTGCACTCTCATGTTTATTGCAGCATTAGAACCTTCGTCCCATCTTGGGGGTCTGGGTGGCTCAGACAATTGAGCATCTGTCCTTTGATTTTGGTTCAGGTCATGATCTCACAGTTTGTGAAATTGAGCCTCACACTGGGCTCTGTGCTGACAGTGTTGAGCCTGCTTGGGATTCTCTCTCTCTCTCTCTCTCTCTCTCTCTCTCTCTCTCTCTCTCTCTCCCTCTCTCTCTTTTCTGCCCCTTCTCTTCTGCTCTCTCTCTCTGTCTCTCTCCCAAAATAAATAAATGTAAGAAGAAAAAAAAAGAACCTTAACATTGTCCTCCTTAAACTGTGGTTCATCTAAAGCAGTATGAACATTACCCAGTAGTTTGTAAGTAATGTAGAATCTCAACTCTAACCCCTGACCTACTGAATCACAATATGCCTGTCAAAAAAATCCTCAGATGATTTATATAAATGCATGTTTGAGTGTAAGAAACACTGAACTTGACCACTAAATAGAATTTCACTATTAGAGAAAAGTTCTAAATTTTAAGGCTTAATCTTTCACCTTTAGGCATATATGTGTTTTACTGAAGTATCACAGTTATTTAATACCACTGCTCACCTCATAAAAATATGATGCTATTAATGGATTTGGCAATAGTAATATATAATGGGTCATCTAGATAATCAATACCTTCGTGTACCATATCCCAGGTATGAATAGTTGAGAATGACCTAAATTAATCTGTAGAGATTTACTGTTCTCCATTTCAGTGAATGTAAGTTGCTTCTGGAAGTCCTTGCTAATTTATATGGAGAGTGATGTAATTGCTAAATCAGAGGCGCATGCTTATTTGTTCCAAAGTACCGAAACTAGAATAGTAGCTGTAATTGGATTTACCATATCATTAAATTTAAGGTAATCCACAACTAGTGTCCAGCGAATGAGTGGTATAATTAATACCATCACCCTGAAATACTGAATAGAATATTGCTTTTGCTTTACTCCTTCGATAGGAAGGGTCAGGGCAAGGGGCTTTCAAGTGACTTTTTCCACCAAGAGCAAAAAACCACTTAGGGTGCTGGGGATTATACTCACTCTTGTGTCTAATCTGTCCTAGGAATGAGGGGGAAGGCAGAGGGTTGATATGCAAATCCAGTGGGCCCCCTTTTATAAGAACTCTGAAACTTCACAGATCACCAGATGTTCACTGGGCCACATGCCTACAAATGACCCACCTAGTGTCAGCCCAGAGCCAGTATCTAATAAGCCCTCCAAAGCAAGGTTATTTCCATTTCCCCAGCACAGAGTCAACTGGTAATCATCTGCAAAGTCCCTCTGAGGAAGACTTAAAGAAAGATTTATAGAATACACTTATGGCAACAGTGCCAGATTCTTCTTTAATCAAAACTAGGTGGTTGTCTTTCAAAAAGCTTTGGGCCTATGGATTTATCTGGACACTAGAAAGTGGTGCAAGGCCTTCATTTGCAATTGCAATCATTCAAATGTGATGCCTACGCACCCACTCTAGAAATAAAATGCAATTATACAGACCAAGTTATGTTATATTACACTGCGCAACTGGTTCTCTATATCCCTGCAAGATATAAATTATGAAAGAGTGGAACACATTTATTTTATTCGCTATTTCTCCCTGGAAGACCTTGCAATCTTCTCTTTCTCTTTCTTCCAGTCACACAGGTTTCTGACCTCCAGTGATAAGCCTGGAGGCAATGAGGCGTTGGAGTGAATATTGAGGAGAATAGGTAGAAAAATCACTAGCAACTCTTTGCAAGATACAAAGTACAATAGCACACACGCAAATGACAATATGGCAAAAATTCCTGAAATAAAGTAATGTTGTAAAACAAGCAACTGAAGTTTACTTGGCAAAATTCTACAAAAATAAAGTTGAGAATAAAGATAAAATTGATATTTATCTTTAAAAACATAACTCATTAAAAGTTACAAGTGGAGAGTCAAAGATTTAAAGACTCATTTGCCACAGAATAGAGAACGTTGACAATGATCACCCACACAAAAGCACACCGTTCAGATGTTTTCGCAGGAGAATTCTGTATTGCCAAAAAACAGACAATAACAATCTTGTTTCAATTATTTCAAACTAAAATAAAAGTAGAGAAACTTCTAAATTATTTACATAAAGCAAGAATACTATTAATTAATTTGAATAGAGTTTGCATAAAAAATAACATGATAAACCAATCTTAATGTGTAATTGGAGTATGAAATCTTAGAAAATGTAAACAAACAGAAACAAAGAGCATTTTGAAAGTTAATTTATGTTCAATATTAGGGCATTCAATAATGTAATTCATCATATCACCAGATATAAGGATAAAAATCATATCATTACTGTAGATGTTCAAAAAGCCTCTGACAAAATACAATACCCATTCTTCAACAAAATTTTAGTGGAATAAAAATTAGTAAATAATTACTTGATTTGGATATACATAGAAATATTTATCTTTCAGTTTTCTATTCAGCAACTTAATTAATGATGAAATATTAGAATATTAGTAGTCAAAACCAATATAACAAATCAATTGTGTTTCTATACACTAAAAGTATACAATTAAAAAATAAAATTAAGAAAACCATTCAATTTACAATAACATTAGAGAGAATGGAGTGCTTAGAAATAAATTTAAGGTAAAACTGGGTCATCTGGGTTTCTCAGTAGGGTAACCATCAGACTTTGGCTCAGGTCATGATCTCATGGCTCATGAGTTCAAGCTCCCCATCAGATGAGCTTGAGCCCTGCTTCAGGAGAGCACAAGTCCCATTTCAGGTGAGACCTGCTTCTCTCTCCCTCCCTCCCTCTTTCTCTCTCTCTCTCTCTCTGCCCCTTGTGGGATTCTCTTTCTCTTTCTCTCCCTCTCTCTCTCTCTCACTCTCTCTCTCCCCTCCTCTCTCTCTGCCCCTCGCTCACTTGTGCCCTCTCTCAAAAAAAAAAAAAAAAAAAAAGACAAAAAACTTGCAAAATTTCCTAAATGAAAATTGCAAAACATTGTTGAAATAAATTAAAAAGTGACTAATTTAATAGAAAACCATTTCATGGGCATGGACCAGAAGACTTAATCTTGTGCACTGTTGGTGGGAATGTAAATTGGTGCAGCCACTATGAGAACGGTATGTAGGTTACTCACAAAATCAAAAATTGAAGGGTGCCTGAGTGGCTCAGTCTGTTGAGACTCCAACTCTTCAATTTGGCTCAGGTCATCATTCCATGACAGTGGATAGAGCCTTGCATTGACCTCTGAGCTGAGCCTGGAGCCTACTTAAGATTCTTTCTCCCTCTGCCCCTCTCCCCCACTCATATTCACTTTCTCTCTCTCTAAAAAAGAAAAACAAAAGAAAAAAATTAAAAACTTGAACTACCATATGATCCAACAATACCATTTACAAGTATACATCTGAAGGAAATGAAATAATTACCTCAAAGAGATTTCTGCCCTCCTATTTTTATTGGGCATTATTTACCTTATCAAAGACATGGGCACAACCTAGTGTCTGTCAGTAGATGAATGGATAAAGAAAATGTGATATATATACACCTTGGAATACTCTTCAAGAATACAAAAAGAAATCCTATTTGTGACAACATGGATGGATTTTGAAGGAATTATGCTAAATGAAATAAGTCAGACAAAAAAGACAAATACTGCAAGGTATCACTCATATGTAGTCTATTAAACAACAACAACAACAACAAACAGAGAAGAGAGTAGGATGGAGGTTTCCAGGCAGGTAAAGTGATGTGGGAGAAATGCATGAAGTTGTTCAAAGGGTACAAACTTTCAGTTAGAAGATGACTAAATTCTGGGAATCTATGGTACAGTATGGTGACTACAGTTAATAATATTTTATTGTATACTTGGAATTTTCTAAAGGAGTAAATCTTAGAAGTTCTTACCACAAGAAAGAAAAAGTTCTTACAACAAAAATAAATTGAGTGAGAGATGTGTTTACTAGCCTTGTTGTAATCATTTCTCAATATATACAGATATCAAAGCATCCCACTGAACACCTTAAACTTACATAATGTTACATGCCAATTATATCTCAGTAAAGATTTAAAAAAAAGTGAAAATGGACAGAAGATTTGAAGATTTTTCTCCAAAGAAGAGATAAAAATAGCAATATACACATAAAGAGTTGTTAAACGCCGTTATTAGAGTAATGCAAATTATAACCACAGGGAACACCATTCCTCACATACTAGGATGTTATTATCAAAAAGACACACAGTGGGGTGCCTGGGTGGCTCAGTTGGTTGGGCGCCTGACTTCGGCTCAGGTCATGATCTCGCAGTCCGTGAGTTCGAGCCCCGCGTCGGGCTCTGTGCTGACAGCTCAGAGCCTGGAGCCTGTTTCAGATTCTGTGTCTCGCTCTCTCTCTGCCCCTCCCCTGCTCATGCTCTGTCTCTTTCTGTCTCAAAAATAAATAAACGTTAAAAAAAATTAAAAAAAAAAGACACACAGTAAGTGTCGTGAGAAGGTGGAGTGTTGGTGAGAAGGTAGAGAAAATGCAACCATCATTTGTTTCTAGCCTGTATGTAAGATGATGCAGCTGCTGTAGAAAACAGTGTGCCATGTCCTTATTAATATACAAAGAGCTACCATACGACCTAGCAATTCTACCCCTAAACATATACCTACCCAAATAAAAGCATATGCCTACCACAAACTTGTCCACAAATGTTCATACCAATTCATAATGGCCAAAAAAGTAGAAAGAACTGGAATACCCATCAACTGATGATAAACAAAATGCAGTATATGCATGCAATGGCAAATAATTTGGCAATGAAAATAATAAAGTGCTAAAGCATGCTACAGTATGGATGAACTTTGATAGCATGCTAAGAATAAGAAACCAGATAGGAAAGACTACCATATGATTCTATTTTATTAAATGTCCAAAAGAGACAAATCCATACAGACTTGAAATATGTGGCCTGGATGTCTCCATTGGTTGAGCGTCCAACTCTTGATTTTAGCTCAGGTGTGTGGAGCCCTCTTGGGATTCACTCTCTCTCTCCCTGTGTCCCCCTTCCTCACTTGCACTCTCTCTCTCTTAAAAAATATATTGATGGGGCGCCTGGGTGGCTCAGTCGGTTAAGCGTCCGACTTCAGCTCAGGTCACGAACTTGCAGTCTGTGAGTTCGAGCCCCGCGTCGGGCTCTGGGCTGATGGCTCAGAGCCTGGAGCCTGTTTCAGATTCTGTGTCTCCCTCTCTCTGCCCCTCCCCCGTTCATGCTCTCTCTCTGTCTCAAAAATAAATAAACGTTAAAAAAAAATAAAAAAAAATATATTGATGATTGTCAGTGGCTGATTTGGAGGGAGGAGAAGGAGTTGCTGCTTAATGGATATGGCATTTTATTTGGGAGGGGTGATCAAAATGTTTTCAATTTAGATTGTGATCATGGTTGCACAACTCTGTGTATATACTGAAATGTACATTTTAATGGTAGAATTATAAAAACAAGGAATGCATATAAGTTAAAAGACATATATATATAATAAATGTATGTAATTTGTTGGAATGAATATATTTATATATACACATAGAGAATATATATATGTATATATATTCTCTTTCTCTATATATGTATATATATTCTCTCTCTCTATATATATATTCCCTGTGTGTATGTATATATATATATATATATATATATATA
>NC_064811.1:112001682-112041219 GCF_023721935.1 Panthera uncia | reverse complement strand
ATATATATATATATATATATATATATATATATATATACAGAGAGAGAAAAATTTGGGGTTTTCTTGGTGTATATAAGATTTCCTGGATTTTTAGCTCTGAAAAATGAAATTGTTCAACATTAATTTTTCTCATAATTATGTAATACAAATATGTTTTCTAGCTATATAGATATCCCAAGGTGATTAACTTATTTTGTGTATTTCCATATATTATTGCACATTCCCTGTATTCCTGTATTACAATGTTTCATTACACTAAAACATTTTGAGATGATAAAATTTTCCTCATGATATTCAGCAATTATGTCATGTATCTTACTGGATTAAGCTGATTATAATCAAATAAAAAGATTGAAGATATACACAATTTTGATTTTTGATTACAAAGTAAATTATGTTAAATAGTTAACTTTTTAGTCACCTCTCATATTCTAGACAAATTACGATGTTAAATTAATCAGATTATAGGAGTTGAATTGAGTATGTTAATACATAAAAGTAGATGCAATCCAATATTTCAAAATATTCTCTACCAGTCATATACTACTACAAATAAAGGACCATTTATATACACTAGTCTCATTTGTGATATTTAAAATCAGATTTGACTTTTCAAAATACAGGTGGTCCTTGACTGATGATGGTTTGACTTATGATATTTTTGTCTTTCCAATGGTATAAAATCAATTTGCATTTAGTAGCAACCATACTTTGAAATTTTGAATTTTGATCTTTTTCCAGGCTAGCAATATGCATTGCGATACTCTGTCATGATGTTAGGCGGAGTTAAGACGTATTAAATGTATTTTTTACTTATGATATCCTTAACTTATGATGAGCTTATCCAGATATAACCACATGATAAGTGGAGGAAAATCTGTATATGTATATCAAATCATCACATTGTATACTTAAACATCATACAAATGTATTTGTCAATTACCCCTCAATAAAGCTAAAAAAAAAATCAGATTTAATATGGTACACAACTTTGATATTCAAATCACTATTTTTGGTAATAGTTTTATATCATTTTAAATACTGAAAATTATCATAAATGGGTACTTCAAACATTGATGAAAAATCTATTCTTACTAATTTTTTATCATGTGATTTGGGGATCTCCTAAAAAAACTGGCTGATCTAGGTCTTAAATAATGATTATTTCCTTGGGGGATGACCCAGAGAGTAGAAGTGAGAGAACAGGGGCCATGAGACAAAGAAGACCAAAAGCCAACATGAAGGACTTTTATTGAGATCACTGAGGCAGTAGGGCCTCAATTTCCTCAGAACTCCAAGATCTGGTAAGACGACTCTGAGGTTGTTTATACAAAGGAAAGGATGCCAGGGCATTTGTCCCTCAACAGCCATTGTTCATTGGCTGATGAGTAAGCCAGCAAAAATTAATCCTCTCTTCACCATCTCTCCCCCATCCCTGTCATCCTGGCTGCACTCAAGAGAAGCCAAAAAAGATTTTATCATTATCCACTTTTTACAAATGAGAAATGTAGTGTGCATTCCGTTTAAACGATTTGTTAAGATCTCAGGAGTGACAGGTTAGACTTATAAATTCAGGTTCATATTCTATATCCTGTTGCATGCTACTTAGAACGAGTTATGAATGTTGTAAAAAAATATTCATCGAGTAAAACACTGCATTTACTAAATAAGAAACATTTCACCAAATATTGGAAAGAAAAATACATAGGTCTGTGTTAGCAAAACCGCTAATTGGAAACTCACAAAAGCATCCACTTATTTTTTTGTCTTAAGACAAAGAACGCTTGATTCCAGCCAAATTAACTCTTACAATCTGCCTTGGTCCATTTCAACTCTGCCATTATACCTCTATGTGTATGTCAAATGTAACTGGTATATCTGGAATATTGGATGCCATTTCTACCATTTACTTAACTGACAGGTGAGTATTAGCACATCCCTTTGCCACGTTTATAAAGTCCAGAGGTCATCTCATTATTCAAACTATTAATTGTGTTTAAAAAAACACAGGCTCATAAACCTAGAGAATACTATAAAAATAAATTTGAAATTGAATATTTAATAACTCAATAAGGAATTAAAATTTATGTTTATTATGAAAGCATATTGCATATTATTTATTTCCCTAGAAAGTAGTTAACGTTATTGCCCAGACATGATCAGTGAAGCTCTCTCTAACTATAAAAATCAAAAGCACATCGGTTATATGATTTTATGCTTTATCAAACTAATATAAGCTATACACTAATGAAAATGTGTGATAACGATATATTTAAAGTAGTGTTTTCAAAAATTATGTTGAATTTTTATATAAGTTTTTATTACAATTTGTATGCGTATGTGCAGGATTCACAATAAATTGCAATGAAGCCAGGGGTGAGTTTATACGTGATATCAGTTGTCTATTGCCATCATAAGGTGTGTGTTGTCTGGAATCCCCAAGGTCAGCCTCAGTTTCCATGTTTCATTAGAGGCAATCACAAAACTCAGAAAAACAGTTATAGTCATGGTTAGAGTTTTTCACAGCAAAAGAACACTTTACAATCAACAAAAAACAAAGGCAAATAGGGAAGAATCCAAAAGGAATGAGACACAACTTTCCAGTTGTTTCTCTCAGTGGGATTAAGATGGCATTATTGCAATCAAACACACAAAATTGAGACTTATTTCTAAAGATAAAAAGGGCATATTCTTAATGTGGATTGGCTATTTTTATTCATCATATGGATTAAAAAAACATTAAAAATATTCTCAAGGGTATGCAATTTGGTCTCTGTTAGCCTATTTTTTAAAAACTTTTTATTCATAAGATTTTAGTTTGAGGCTGAAAGACATTGTGTCTTAACCTGTATATTAAAAAAGAAAAAAAAAAAATTCTTGGGACACCTGGGTGGCTCAGGCAGTTAAGGGTCTGACTTCAGCCCAGGTCATGATCTCGTGGTCTGTGAGTTCAAGTCCCACATCGGGCTCTGTGCTGACAGCTTAGAGCCTGGAACCTGCTTTGGATTCTGTGTCTCCCTTTCTCTGCCCCTCCCCCACTCACACCTCTGTCTCTGTCTCTGTCTCTCTTTCTCCCGAAAGTAAAATAAACATCAAAAAAAATTTTTTTTTAATCTCATTGAAGTGTTTTTGCAAGAAATAGACTCTTAACTATAGAGAACAGACTGATGGTTACCGGAACGGAGGGACGGGGGATGGGTTAAATAAATGATGGGGATTAGGGAGTGCATTTGTTGTGATGAGCGCTGAGAATTGTGTGGAAGTGGGAGTCTTGTATTGTACTCCTGAAACTGATACCACATTGTATGCTAACTAACTGCAATGTAAATAAAAACTTGGAGAAAAAAAGAAGCCATGGGAATAAAGGGTACAGAGTAGAGAATATAATAAATGCTTTGTACTAATGTTGTATAGCGACAGATGGTAGCTACACCTGCGGTGGGCATAGCATGATCTATAAAGAAGTCGTATCACTCACCGGAAACTAATGGAACATTATATGGCCACTGTGCTCAAGGAATACCATTTAAAATTATATCAATAAATGAAAACTTAAAAAAAACCATAAATCTACAAAAAGAAATCTTAATGAAATTTCTTTAAAGAGGTGTAACCTCAAGTGAACATATAAATTGGGTTTTAAAATTTAAATTACATTTTTTTTCAAATTTGTATTAAATGCTAGTTTGACATATAGCGTAATATGAGTTTCAGGAATAGAATTTGGTGATTCATCACTTATATATAACACCCAGTGCTCAGCACAAGTGCCTTCCTTAATACTATCAGCCATTTAGCCCGTCCCTAATCCACCTCCCCTCCAGTAACCCTCAGTTCTCCATACTTAAGAGTGTCTTATGGTTTGCCTCACTCTCTTTTTTATTTTCCTTCCCCTATGTTAATCTGTTTCTTAAATTTCACATATAAGTGAAATGGTGTTTAATATGGTGTTTATCTTTCTCTGACTTATTTTTCTTATCATAATACTCTACCTCGATCTATGTCATTGCAGATGGCGAGATTTCATTCTTTTCGATGGCTGAGTAATATTCCATTATACACATATACATTATACATATACACCCATCTTTATCCATTCATCAGGCCAAGGACATTTGAGCTTTTTCCATAATTTGGCTAATGTTGATAATGCCACTATAAACATTGGGGTGCATGTGCCTCTTCAAATAATTATTTTTGTACCCTTTAGGTAAATACCTAGTAGTACAATTTCTGGGCTGTAAAGTGACACAATATATTTTCCCAACAAAATTATTTTAAAGTTCTGCCAACAAAGTCTACTGTTTATTTTATTGCATAGCTTTAAATAATATTTCCTTATATCAAATATATAATCAATAAAACTAATAAAGCATTTAAAAGGAAATGTACCTATTTTTCCTTTTCTTTATGTCAAATTTTTAGGGCAGAGGAAGGTTTTTATGTATTTGTCTGTTTTTGATAATAGTATTATCAATATGTTTGTTAGGTTTTAATTCTCATATGACTTCAACATTTTCCTGGATTTGTTTCTCTTCTTATTGGAATACTTCCTCTAAAAATGTTTTTTATTAATAATTTTTTCATAGCAGAAGGTTTAGCATCATGTGCTTGAGATTGAATTATTCCAACATTAAATTTGAATTGCATTGCATTCAGTATAATACTGCAGGTCCAAGTTTCTTTTCCCCTCGATACTGTGTGTGTGTGTGTGTGTGTGTGTGTGTGTATGTACAGAGAGAAAGAGCGAGAGTGAGCAAGCAAAAGGACACATAGCTAAAGGATAACTTTCAAGACATGAACATGAGTTAAAGATTTTATTTAACTCGTTATTAATGAGAGAATCAGGCAGATGTTACAAAGGGATCAAAGGAATAATCAAAGAAGCATGATTTTATATGTAGTAAAGGAATGTTGAAATAAATTCATACATGGATGCAAAACTGGCTTTCTTCCTGTGGAGAGAGGTATCAGTTGAAGCTCCACTGAACAGAATTCATTTGCATGTGTGTAAACAGGAGTGATTATGTACTGTTACAATCACAAAGTTGTAAAATAACTCAAAGGCAACTAAATAATCAGCCCCAGAAGGATGAGTTCTATCAGTACATGTTTTTTTCATTAGAGATGCCCTGTAGTCTTTTTTGTTTGTTTGTTTTGTTTACCCCTAACTTTCCTTACACATTTCCTCCTTTTTATCAAAAATAATTCCAAGAAAATATTACTCTTGATTGCAAATAAGAAGGGGTTTTTTAAGACATGGCCTGCATATTTAAATAGGTCCAGTAAGAGCATTAATTTTCCTATAGACCCTTCTATATTTGCTATGCTGGAAGTTTTCATAAGGAATCTCAGATTTGACTTTTAGAAACCTCTATTATTTGCTATCACAATACTAGGAAGCCAAACTCAATAAACTCTCGTCCAGATATCATTTGCAGTGTTCATAATTTGTGTAAATTCCTCTCTTCTTGAGCGCTCTAAAGTATTCTAAGGATCCTTGACTTGTCAGGAAATGATCTTTCTTCCCATCTGTAAGACTAAGAACCCTGTATGCCAGGTAGTAGGCCAGTTTTCTTGGTGGGGCTTTCTTTGTAAGTTTTGGTTCCATAAAGTAAATCTTGGTTTTAAAAAAAAAATGTTTACCATATCTGACTAAATAATCATTATTATCAAATGACATTGAAGGCAAGGCCTTGGTTGTTTTATCTTTACAATTTATCCTAGTAAAAGGGAGAACAGATTATCACTGAACAATGTTCTTATTGCATAACCATTGCCATAAAAAAGTAAGAAAATTCAATAAGAATAAATTTTAATTGTGGAGGAGGAGTGTCAGTGAGAACACTTAAGATTTTAGAGCAAGTTTTCAAATTACAGTAAAATGGAGAGATTACTCATACACCCCCAGTCCTCACATATGCACCCTTCCCTCATAGTCAATATCACTCACCAGTGTGGTATTTTTTTTTTAAACCAAGGATGAACCTCCATTGACACAACAGAATCACCCAAATTCTATGGGTTTGGACAAATGTATATTGATCCATCATGCAAAGTATTTTCACTGACCTAAAAATCCTCTGTGCTTTGCCCATTTATCTCTTCCCTGACCCCTGGCGACTACTGGCCATTTCCTTTTTTCATGGTTTTACATTGTGTAGAATGTGTGAGAGTTTCTTTTGCCCAACTCAACATCTTTTGCCAGCACTTAGTGTTAAAACTGTTCGCGATTTTGACCTTTCTAATAAGTATGTAGTAGTATCTGTCGTTTTAATTTGCATTTCCCTGCAGACACAGGATGTGGAAGACGTTTTCTTTTGTTTATTATCCATCTACATATCTCCTTTGGTAAGATGTCTGTTAAAGTCTTCAACTCATTTTATTTAACTGAGTTGTTTGTTTTCCTTTGGTTGAGTTTTAAGAGTTCTTCATATATTTTGGACAACAATCCTTTACAAGAAGTGTCCTTTGAAATTATTTTCTCCTATACTGTGGCTTGTCTTCTTATGCTCTTGACCTTGTCATTTGCAGAAAGAACTTTTTAACTTTAATGAAGTCTAGCTTATCAATTATTTCTTTCATGGATTGTACCTTTTATATTGTATCTAAAAAGAGATTAGCACACCCAGCTTATCTAGGTTTTCTCCTGTGTTATATCTTCCAAGAGTTTTGTAGTTTTGCATTTATCCATTTTTTGAGTTAATTTTGGAGAAGGGTGTAAAGTCGATTATCTAGATTCATATTGTTTTGCATATCGATGTCTTGTTTTTCCAGCACCATTTGTTGAAGAGACCATTTTTGTTCCTTTGTAATGACTTTGCTCCTTTACCTAAGATTACCTGACTATATTTTTGCAGGTGTATTTCTGGTTTCTCTATTCTTTTCCATTGATCTATTTGTCTTCTTTCATCAGTACCAAACTGCCTTGATTACTGCATTTTTATAAGTCTTGAAGTCAGATAGTGTCAGTCTTCCAATTTTGTTATTCTCCCTCAATATTGTGCTGGTTATTCTGGGTATTTTTTTTTTCTTTAGACAAACCTTAGAATCAGTTTGTCAGTATTCATAAATTAACTTTTGGGATTTTGATGGTGATTGCATTGAATCTATAGATCAAATTGGGAAGAACTGACATCTTGAAAATATTTAGTTTTCCTATCCTTGAACATGCAATATCTCTCCATTTATTTAGTTCATTTTTGTGCATATGTACAATATGTACACATCTTGTACATATTTTGTTAGATGTATACCTAAGCATATCTTTTTAAATTTTTGGTGCTAATATAAATTATATTCTGGGTTTTGTTTGTTTGTTTTTGTTTATTTGTTTCTTGAGAGAGCACAAGCAAGAAAGGGGCAAAGAGAGAGGGAAAGAAAGAATATTAAGCAGGCTCTATGCCCAGTGTAGAGCCCTATGTGGAGCTCAATTTCAAGACAATGAGATCATGACCTGAGCTGAAATCAAGAGTCAGGCACTTAACTGACTGAGCCATGCAGGTGCCTCCCTCTGATATTGCATATTTAATTCCTGATTCCACTTGCTTATGGTTGTTACATAAGAAAGCAATTACCTTGTATCCTGAAACCTTGAAATAATTGCTATTTAGTAAACAGAGCTTTTTAAAAATTGTTTTGGATTTTCTATTTTTTAAATTTTTTAATGTTTTTATTTATTTTAGAGAGAGAGCGAGTAGGGGAGGGGCAGAGAGGGAGAGGGAGACAGAATCTGAAGCAGGCTCCAGGCTCTGAGCTGTCAGCACACAGCCCTACCCAGGGGTCAAACCCAAGGACTGCGAGATCATGACCTGAGCCAAAGTCAGATGCTCAACCAACTGAGCCACCCAGAGCCCTGTTTTGGATTTTCTAAAAAAGATGATCAAGTCATCTGCAAAGACCATTTTATTTATTCTCTTCCAATAATTATACTTTTATTTTTCATTTTCTTTTTTTGTCTATTGTATTTGCAAGAACCTCTGGTATGATGTTGAAAAGGAATAATGTGAGGAGACATTCTTACCTTATACTGATTGTAGTGGAAAAAATTTGGGCTTCTCACCATTAAGTATGTTAACTATGAAATGTTTTAATCAGATATAATTTTTAAATATTTCAATTCTGTATTTGAAAGCAGAGCCTATTAAGTCATCATAGGTTGGAGATAGCTTAAGGAAAAAAAAAGGCTTTTTAAAGTATTCAAATAATTGAACATTAAAACAATGCCAGCAATATTCCAAATAAATTACATTATTAAATTTCTTTCATCTGTTCATTAGGATTTATGTAATTACTTCTTGTTCTCCTGGATCTTGGATTAATATTAATTCTAAAGAATGTTGGAAATCCAGGCAGCCCAATGGTATGGTCTGAATGTTGTCAAAGCAATAACATCAGAAGGCTATACCCAAAATCTATTCTTTGAAGTGTCATTGGTTTAATGTAATTGACAGAGTGCCTTCCACAGACAGAGCTTTGAGACTGTCTTTCTTTGATGAAGAAAGAAATTCTGGCCTGTAGCTGAGTGTAACGCCTTTAGGTAAACATCAGAGTAAAACAAAAATCTATATGTAAGTGACAGACCTATAATAAAATCATGATTAATTTATTACCGATAATTTTCAAATTGAAGGTTATGATAAAATTCACAATAAAATAATGCAGGTGACAAGGAAATTGGTGTTTCCATAGCATGGAAAATGAGGTAAAATAGTAATTTCCCCCATATTAGGTAACATGTCATTAAGGGCAATGATTAAGCTTATTTTCAAAGAGTTGAGTGAGCATTACAGCTAATTATAAAAATTGACTAACAACATATTTATAGTGGAAAAACTTTTGATATATAACATAAAATAATGTTAGTATATCAAGAACATGCAAGAAAGTATCAGGGATATACCAAGAATATATCAAGAATATCAAGAAAGGTGATTCAGTAAGTCACGAGTAGAACCTAAATATCTATAATTTATAAAATATAGAAAATGTGGATATGCATCCTAATTAAAAAGAACTGGTTCAGAAGATGTTAAACATAAAGAAGGCTGAGGCCAAGTAAGCATTTTGTTTATTTATTTATTTATTTATTTACTCATTCATTCAAATGTTTGTTTATTTGTTTGTTTGTTTATTTATTTTTGAGACAGAGAGCAAGTGGGGAAGGATCAGAGAGACAGAGACAGAGAATCCCAGGCAGGCTCCACACTGTCAGTTTAGAGCCCTATGTGGGTGTCAAACTCACAAACTGTGAGATCGTGATCTGAGCCAAAAACCAAGAGTGTGACGCTTAACCCACTGAGCCACCCAGGCGCCCCCAGGTAAGCATTTTAAATAATAACTGATGCTATGTCTAGTAACACCTGATTCTTATCAGATACCAGGCAACCAACCATCACAACTGTGCTGAAAAGAAAGATTATGAACACTGACAATTTCTGGGAAATTCCTTGTTTTGTCAAAAACAGTGAGGAATGTGAAGGTGCCTGGGTGGCTCAGTTGGTTAAGCTTCCAATTGTGGCTCAGGTCATGATCTCACGGTTCATGAGTTTGAGCCCCATGTGGGGCTCTGTGCTGACAACTCAGAGCCTGGAGCCTGCTTCGGATTCTGTGTCTCCCTCTCTTTGTGCCTTTCCCTGGCTCACGCTCTCTTTCACTCTCAAAAATAAATAAACTCAAAAAGAAAAAAAAAAAACAACAAAAAAAGAACAGTGAGGTGTGTGAGATGTCACCCTATTTGGACAGTTATGGCCAGGAAAATAGTTCTTTTTTGACACAACCAGAATAACAGCCTGAGTGACATGGTAGCATCAGTCCCCCACACCTTACTCAAAAGATAACATGACAAGGGGTTTACACCCTGAAGATAAGGGACAAAGAATATAATCTTTTCTGTTTATGTTCTGGAGGGAGATTGCTGTCCTCCTTTACTCCCAAAAGGAAATGAAGGGGGGGAAATAAAAAGAAACTTTTACAGTTTTGAGGCTTACATTTCTTTGTAGATAAGTAAATCAGCTTTCCTAAAGAGCCAGATGAACCTGAATGTCACAAGCTTCTACAAGCTAGAGATGTCTTCTAATTCTGGGATTCATCCCTTGTTACATGTGAATACCTCGATAGTGCCTCAGTCCTCCTCAGGGCTTAACCCAGGGATCTAGTACAGGCTGTAATCACTTGGCTCTCTAGGGAAGACACTAGAAGTTTATTATCCTTTCAGATCAGAGCATAGACAGAGCATACATGACAGATAAGAGACAAATGACTACACATCTGGTCTTTCATGGTATATGAAAATTGAAATATTTCTGGGAGATGAAAGTGAATATTCTCTAGCTTCATATCATATGCATTTCTAAGACTCAGGAGGCTAGGGCATTTGCAGGAGCACTAAGTATAGAGAAGTGACATTTCCTCACATTTCCATAAAACAGAAAATGTATAAAATATTTATATAAGTAATATTTTTATACAAATTTAACCTAGGGAAAGCTAAGCATCTCTTCTAATTTGACACCAGCTCATGCTACCCATGAATACCAACCTATCAAATAAATCTAATTATTTCTATCACCTTTAGTGAAATAGTATATTTTTCATTTTGTCACTGCTGCTCCTGGACTAGTCCCAACCACTTAGATTATAACTCTCAGCCAAAGTAAATAACTTCTGCTTTAAAGAAAAAATTGAATGTGGGGGAGGTTCAGCTATGGAAAATTGAGAAGTGTCTGTCATGCCCCAGTATTTTCGGTAATATACAGAAGTCTTGAATGCACATAACTTTCTACAGACATAAATATCCCTTATACAACTTGTGAAAGTGGCATAAATGGTTTTATTAACAGGGACCAAAGGCATCATAGCCTTTTTGTAGAATATAAAAATAAGAAGCAAATTATGTAAACTTAAAATTATGATTAGAGTAAATGTTTCTATGCTTTAATTGGAAATTATTTAGATAGCCAAGGAGGTATTCATTAATTAAGTTAATGAAAACAATCCAAGGTTTTAAGTTACCTAAAGACCTTGAAAATCATTCAGATCGGCATACTACAAAACCAAGTATTGTTGAGTTTGTCATAATAATGATTCAATTTAGCGTAATACATATTTACATTTTTCACAATCTTAAACATCTAGGGTAGTGTTACTTATTTGATCAGTAAACCTGTCTAAATTGAGGAAAATAATGCCCAAGAAGAGTAATCATACGAATTAAAAGCCATTCTACTCAGAAGAATCAGTAAGCAAAGGCATAGATGTTTTTATTAAACAAAAATTATTAAATTATTTTTTGGCCAAAATTTTAACATGTAAACTTAGATTCTAAAAAGATTCTGGGTGAGCATTTTTTTAAATTTATTTTTTGTTTTATTTTTTATATTTGAGAGTGAAAGAGAGAGACAGAGAGCGAGCAGAGGAGGGGCAGAGAGACAGAGACAGAATCTGAAGCAGGCTCCAGGTTCCCAACTGTCAGGTGAGGTTCAAACTCATGAGCTGTGAGATCATGACCTGAGAGGAAGTCAGTCGCTTAGCTGACTGAGCCACCCAGGCTCCCCTGGGTTAGTTTTTATTAAGCGATAATCTTTATCTCTTTTATCTTTTAATTATGGCATATTTAAATCTTTAGAAGCACAATTTTTTATTACCTGTGGATTTTAGAAATTTAATGTTTATGTAAGTGCTCATTTTTCTTTGTAAAGCAATTAAAACATCACTCTTTTGCTTTAAGAGACTTATATAGGCTAATTTTTTAATACCTTCTAGAGGTAGGAAAATATTCCATATTCATGCTCGGAGAGGTAAAGACCTTTCTAAATTATAGGCACACAGACAGAAAGATAACTTACAGCTATAATTTTCTACTTTCAGCCTTGAGTCAATAGCTATTACAAAAACACAGAAGCTCACTAATGAAGATATGAAAGATTTCTTTTTAACAATGGTAAAAAATTTATGACAGATTCAAACTCAAAATAGACAAATAGACAAGAAAAAATGGCTAATAAATCAGTCTTTATCACCTCTATCAAGCAGTTAACACATCTCTCTAAACCATTAATGCATTTACAGAGATCATAAAATGATCAGGCAATAGACTCAAATTCATAATCACTGCTGCCAAAATCAACCAATAAACAAAAAAGTATACGACAGAAAAACTGAATTTGGACAAAACAGAGTCAGTAAAATTCTATTGCTATTTGGATTCACCCCAGAGAGTCAAGAAAAGATACACCTGAACTTGGGCAGCCCGTATATGAAGTACACTTCTCTAGCAACAGTGTTTATCCAGCTATGGATAAAAAAGTTTATTTTCAATAAAGAAATAGTAAAAGGAATTTACAAATAGACTAAAAACTGGCTGTTTTCAAGCGTAGGAAAGTGAGAAGAGAAGAAATTAATTGAATCTCCACTGGACAGAATTCATTTTTGTGTTCAGAGATAAGAATTATTTTGCACAACTTTCAGTTACCTACAATTTACAAGATTGTAAATTAGCTTAAAGGCAGTCAAAGTTTAGAATCGGTTATGTCTAGATATGTCTCTGGAGGCAAAGGAAACAAAGGAAAAATGAATTGTTGGGACTTCATCAAGACAAAAAAAGAAGAAGAAGAAGAAGAGGAAGAAGAGGAAGAAGAGAGAAGAAGAAGAAGAAGAAGAAGAAGAAGAAGAAGAAGAAGAAGAAAGAAGAAGGAAGAAGAAGAAGAAGAAGAAGAAGAAGAAGAAGAAGAAGAAGAAGGAGAAGGAGAAGAAGAAAAGAAAGAAGTTCTACACAATGAAGGAAAAAATCAACAAAATTAAAAGGCAACCAATGGAACGGGAGAAGATATTTGCAAATAACACATCTGATAAAGGGTTAATATCCAAAATATATAAAAAAACTTATAAAACTCAACACCCAAAATATGAATAATCTAATTAAAAAATCTAATTAAGCATCCAACTTCAGCTAAGGTCATGATCTCATGAGTTTGAACCCCTAATCGGGGCTGTGCTAACAGCTCAGAGTGTGGAGACTGGAGCCTGTTTCAGATTCTGTGTCTCCCCCTCTCTCTGCCCCTCCATCATTTATTCTCTCTCTCTCTCTCTCAAAAGTAAATAAACATAAAAAAATTTTTAAATGGGCAAAAGACATTTGTAGAAAAATTTTAAAAGAAAATGTACAGATGGCCAATAGACACACGAAAAGATGCTCAACATCACTGATCATCAGGGAAATGTTAATCAAAACTACAGTAAGATATCACCTCACACCAGTCAGAATAGTTAAAATCACCAATATAAGAAACAACAGGTGTTGGCAATGATGTGGAGACAATGGAACCTTCTTGCACTGTTGGTGGGAATACATTGTTACAGCCACTCTGGAACACAGTTTGGAGTTCTCTCAAACAGTTAAAAATAGAACTACTCTATGATCCAGCAATTGCACTACTAGGTGTTCACCCAAAGAATAGAAGAATATTAATTCAAAAGGATATATGCATCTTGATGTTTATAGCAGCACTATCAACAATAGCCAAATGTCCATTTCCTGACAAATGGATAAAGAAGAGGTCATATGTGTACACAATGGAATATTACTCAGCCATCAAAACGAATGAACTATTGCTATTTGCAGTGACATGGATGGAACTAGAGTGTATTATGCTAAGCAAAATTAGTCAGTTAGAGAAAGACAAAGACCATAGATTTCACTCATATGTGGAATTTAAAAAACAAAACAAATGAACGTGGAGGAAGGTGGGGGGAGGAAAGAGAGGCAAACCATTGAGACTTAAAAATAGAGAACAAATTGAGGGTTGCTAGAGCGGAATAGCGTGGGTGGTGGGATAAACAGGACAAGGAAGGTACTTGCCCTGAGCATTGGGTGTTATGTAAGTGACACTAAACTTTACCCCTGAAACCAATATTACACTATATGTTAACTAACTGGAATTTAAATAAAAACTTAAAAAAAAAAAACAAAAAAAGCAAACAAACAACAACAGGAAAACAATGAAGAGGTAGAAGATATTCACAGGGGGAAGCCACTTGAAGAGAGAACATTGAAGTGATGTAGCCACAAGCCAAGGTGTCACCAGGATCTGGAACAGGCAAGACAGAGTATAGCTTAGGACCTCTGCAGGGAGTTTGGCTTTGCCAACACTGTCGACTTCTGCCCTCCAGAACTGTGAAAGGATAGATTTATGTTGTTTTAAGGCACCCAGTTTGTCATAAACTAATACATTCCCCCATCAAGGCTGACACAATTCTTCAGTACTAACACGGGCTTTCTGTAAAGCCTCAAATTGTTATTGCAATTATATTGCTTATATGAATTCTTCATTTACTCATGCATAGAGAAAGAGATCTTCACTGAAAATATCCCTCGTAAGGTGTCATGCAATGCCACATTAAAAATGATAGTTTCCACCCTGACCAATCTCCTAACCCCCTTTACCTTGTTTTATTGTTCCATTGCACTTATCACTCCTAAAATAAATATACTTATCTTTATGTTTATTGTATGCCTCACTTTACTGGAGTGTATGTTCCTCAAAGATGGAAGTTTTGCCTCAAAAGCAAAACAAAACAAAACAGAGCGAAACGAAACAGAACAAAACAAAAACTGGTGTATTACATCGTGTATTTCTTGGCACCTAGATAGCTTCTGGCGTATATCACACACTAAATGAGTATATGTTGAATGAATGAAGAGATCTGTCATCTTTCTTTTGCGGTACGTGTATTGCTCAGGTGCTGTGTAAATTTGGATGTCAGTGTGTTCCCACGGGGTGCCTGACAACCTTCAAGATTGGAATCACTATCTCCACAGATCAATTCAATGAATGAGCAGGAAAGAAATGTTCATTCCCCTTCTGCCTGGCCCTCCAAGAAATTTCTCGAGTCCAAATTTTGCTTTACATTCTTAAGAAGTAGCACTGCTTCTGAAGGAAGGGGTCTCCCGAAGTTATAATCAGTCAATGAAGCAGGAAGAGTGATAGTCTATAGCCCATACCTGCTCACACTAGGAGGACTTTTGTGCTGAACTAACATTATCCCTTAACTGCTCACTTGTCCAACACTAACTAGAAAGCCTGAAATTCTGTTGTTATTCGAACATTCATGTACACACGTGTAGGAGTTTGCAAAATGAAAATTCATCATTGACTTAAAATATATATTGACAATTACTTAAAGAAAAGGCAGAATTTTGAAATTGATGAAAAATGACTCCTACAGAGAGATCTCATCTTCTATTTAATCTTCATGACACCAAATGGCACAAATCATCAGGGATGGTATTGAAGGCAAATATTTTAAATCTTTGGCACTGGGTTTCATTAATACTACTCGAAAGCTGTTTTTTTTTTTAATTTTTTAAGGTTTATTTTTATTAAGTCTGAGATAGGGTCAGACTGTAAGCAGGGGAGGGGTAGAGAGAGAGGGAGACACAGAATCCAAAGCAGGCTCCAAGCTCTGATCTGACAGCACAGAGCCTGACGTGGGGCTCGAACCTATGAGCCATGGGATCATGACCTGAGCAAAGTTGGACGCTTAACCAAGGGAGCCACCAAGGCATCCCTTGAGAGCTGTTTTTAAAGGGAAATTATTTTCTCTTAATGAGCAAACATCATGATATTTAAATGTCACATGTAGAAGGGAAAGTTAAAATTACCTAAATCATTTATAATTTTAGTATTTAAGTACACCATAAACTGTAAGATCTGAAATAAATGTAAAACTTTCTATCACAAACTGCTTTCCTTTACTGTTCCTTAGGCATCTATACTGTAGGATTTTGAAGGCAGGCTGCCTGCTTTTTAACCTCGGGACATGTACTAATTGGGTGACCTCAGTAAGTTATATTAACTTTCTGCTCCTCAGTTTCCTGTAAAATAAGTGTCAGATTAATAGGACCTACGTCATAGAGTGCAGGTTAAATGAGTTCACACATGCAAATTATTTACAAAAATGGTTGGCACAATTTAGGTAGTTTAAATATGTGAATATTCTTATTATCCTATGGCTCAAGCATCTACTGTAATTATCCATTCAGATATGTAAATATTATGTAATTAGGCATTGTATAATAACAGCTACAATTTTTAGGAGAAAGTTTGTATGTATAGTATTGAAAATCTGCTCCTGGATTGCCCATTTTCAACACAGAAAATCTTGGAAATAAAGAGTTGTAAGATAACAGTATTCACAGGACTGTATGGGTGTTAGTTATTTGCGAGGAAAGAGTTAGAGTTATATGATTCAATATATTTTAAAATAGAAGTCATAAAAAAGAATAAAACAATCATTATAACTGTGTTTCAATATTGGCATATTGTGTTAAGTTGAAATAAAAGCCATTTAAAACTTTAAAAGTGTGAAATTACCCTTGCCCTTTGAAGTGGTAGTTTAATGTAAATGCAAAAATTAAAAGGTGACTAACCATGTATTACTTTTTCATATTTGTCAGCTTAATCCAGTTGGGTTGTTTAGAAATTCTGTCACAGATGTCTGAAATTGTTAAAATTAGCATGCTTTATCTGCAGAATGCAGAATGTTCATTTACATAAAATTGGTTCATTTCTAACACAATGTAGCTATAAAAATATGTTTTTATAAAATATATTTAAAGTAGTTGAAACACTTTCTGGGCAAATTATTTGAGGGAAAAACTCACAGCATTTCTGACGCATTCACCATGATTTATCCCAGCAGGGCCAAGTCCACAATCTTACTAGTGGATGATAGCTATTGAACTCTTGTTTTAAAGGAAACGATTATGATTACTAAAAAATTAGGGTGCAGTATTAAGATTTATCAGCAGCATTAGTCTGCTTTCATTGAATGCTTCTCTATCTATCCAGATTCTAGAATATCCCTTTCAAAACACTCCATGAGCTCTTACCCTGTGATACACTACTAAGTATTTTGAGCAGTAGGGCATTTGGCCAACTGAAAAATAAGTAATTTTGTGAAGTTCTCATTTTTTGGTAAAAAATTCAAAAATAAAAGTGAACAAGAAACAAAAAAAAATATGTAATAGATTGATAGATCAGAAAGAAAGAACAAGGAAGGGAGGTGCCTGTGTGGGTCAGTCGGTTGAGCATCCGACTCTTGACTTCAGCTCAGGTCATGATTTCATCTTTTGTGGGATGGTGCCCCTCATTGGACTCCACACTAGCAGTGTGGAGCCTTCTTGAGATTCTCTCTCTCCCTCTTTGTCTACCCCTCCCCTGCTCTCTCAGAAAAATAAATAAATAAATAAATAAATAAATAAATAAATAAATAATAAACATTAAAAAAAGAGGAAAAGAAATACAGGGAGAGAAGGATTGGAAAACAGGAAAAGAACAAAGATAAAGATGAAATTAATTTCAACTGAAACAATGTATAAGTGAAAATATAGCTTTAAGAATTAATACAGAATTGATTCCAAGCAGGAAAAATTTTCAAGCAAAATCTTCAGAGGTTATGTTCACACATTAATAGACTTTACTCTTTAAAACCAAAACTTGGTATGAGTAGATAAACATGTGAATGTATCCCTATATGTAAGAGATAAATCACTGGGTTCTACTCCTGAAGCCAAAATTACACTCTATGTTAACTAACGGGAATAAAAATAAATAAATAGAAATAAAGATAAAAATTAAATGATTACAAATCAGTGGTATTTAAACTGTGTAGGTTGGAATGAGAGGGATTTGGGACTCTTCTCTATTTAGACTTCCCCATTTCTCCAACAGTACCCCATGAAGCATTACTGTAAATCTCTAGGCAACATTGATTGTGTTTGAAAATAAAGTTTCTGAAGAAATATTTATTAATTATAAACCTACTTAAATATTTAAAAAAATTTTTAACATCTATTTATTTTTTGAGAGACAGAGACAGAACATGAGCGGGAGAGGCGCAGAGAGAGAGGGAGACACAGAATCCAAAGCAGGGTCCAGGCTCTGAGCCATCATAACAGAGCCCAACATGGGGCTCAAACTCACAATCTGCGAGATCGTGGCCTGAGCCCAAGTCGGATGCTCATCCAACTCAGCCACCCAGGCGCCCCAAAATATTTTTTTAGAATATTAATATAAAAACTCTTTGTTGTGAAATAAACTTATGCTTTTCTGTGGAAAGTTAACATAGGTTGCAAACAATAAATTCAGATTTAATAATGTGGCCAGTCTCTTGAAAACATATAATGGAAAGAAATGCCCGACAAGAAGATTAATTAAAATTAATTCTGTAATAATGATAGTAACACTACAATAAAATTACAAAGTGTTTAGCTTTGTTTCCAAGAATGATTTTGGGCTTCTGTAATTGTTCATAGCTTCTCATTCCCCATGCAAGTTTTTTCACACTCACATTTTGTTATTTTCTTCAAACTACAAACCCCAGCTTTCAAGTCCTGACCTTGTAAGTTAGAAAGTCTTTAAATTTCATTATATGTGTGTGGAGATGGTAACAGAGCTTTCATATATGGAGAAAGATTTCAGTTCTAATAAACTCGTCCCAACTATCCAAACTTATTTCCTAAATTCCTCCTCATCACAAATCATTAATAAAGGCAGATCCTGCATGACAGGTGCTCCTCTTATTCTCTTTCAAAAAGCATTCTTTTACAGAGATTTTTAATCAGCTTCCTACTAGGACTCTTGGTCTCCCACTTGGCCCTCATTTTATTTATTTAGTTTTTATTTTTATTTATTTACTTTTAATTTTTTTTAATGTTTTATTTATTTTTGAGACAGAGAGAGACAGACCATGAGCAGGGGAGGGTCAGAGAGAGAGGGAAGCACAGAATCCGAAGCAGGCTCCAGGTTCTGAGCTGTCCACACAGAGCCCAACGTGGGGGCTTGAACTCACGAACTCTGAGATCATGACCTGAGCTGAAGTCGGACACTCAACCGACTGAGTCACCCAGGCGCCCTTATTTATTTAGTTTTTAAATAACATCTGGTAATTTGGTCTTTCTACTTAATTGAGATTTCTAGATTTTCGTGTAAAATAAGAGTTTTTTGGCTGCATTGGATGTTCATTTCCATGTGTGAAATATTGCCTGGGCCCAGTACCAGCTTCACCATTTATCCAGGAAAAGGCACGAGCTGTGTAGTCCCCACCACTAACACACGCATTTGTGGTACCCACCTGTGGTGGCTTCGCTCTATATACCTCCCACCTGTGCCTATAGGCGTTTGGCACACCTAGGATTTTGATCATTCTTTTTGTCGGGGTTTCTCCTTTTCCACCTGGAAAGATTTCTCCATGCAGTTAAATGCTACAGATTTCTACATATTTCTATACTGTTTTGCATGCAATTCTTTGTCCTTTCTCTCATTTTCAATGGTAATTTGAATCAGGAAACATAATTTTACTCCCTATTTACGAAGAATACCCTGAGAGTTACACTAAAGGGTTTCTTTCTTCTTTCCTTCCTTCCTCCCTCCCTCTCTTTTTTTCTTTCTTTCTTTCTCTCTGTTCACCTATCTTATCAATACGGTAGCGTAGTGAGGGACACCTAGGTGGCTCAGAGGGTTAAGCACCAGACTTCAGCTCAGGTCACAATCTCACAGTTCGTGGGCCCGAGCCCCACGTCGGACTCTGCTGACAGCTCAGAGCCTGAAGCCTGCTTCAGATTCTGTCTCCCTCCCTCTCTCTCTCTCTGCCCCTCCCCCCGCTTGCACTCTGTCTCTCAAAAATACATACACATTAAAAAGAAATACGGTGGTGTAGTGAGATTTTTATTTCATTTTATTTTATTTTTAATATTTATTTATTTTTTGAAAGAGAAAGAGAACATGAATGGAGAGGGACAGAGAGAGAGGGAGACACAGAATCTGAAGGAGGCTCCAGTCTCTGAGCTGTCTGTCAGCACAGTCTGACACAGGGCTTGAACCCATGAACCATGAGATCATGACTTGAGCGGGAAGTCAGATTCTTAAGCGACTGAGCCACCCAGGCACCCTAGTGTAGTGAGATTTTTATTTGAAGTTCGGTAATGTTTAGCCAATACGTTTTTAAACCAATATTTTTTTCTTCGTACAAAGGTCAAATTGTACTGAGATCTGTATGCATGGCATTCGTAATATATGTAATTGGTATTTCTAAATTTTCTAATTTTAAATAAAATTTAAAATATTAAAAATATCTTCATAAAAATACCTCCCAACCATTTTAAAATTTACTCTAATAGTGGGGTGTCTGGGTGGCTCAGTCAATTGAGCGTCTGACTTCGGCTCAGGTCATGATCTCACGGTTTGTGAGTTCAAGCCCCACATCGGGCTCTATGCTGACAGCTCGGGGCCTGGAGCCTGCTTCGGATTCTGTGTCTCCCTCTCTCTCTGCTCCTCCCCTGCTCATACTCTGTCTGTCTGTCTCTCTCTCAAAAATAAATAGCGATTAAAAAAAAATTTTTAAATAATAAAATTTGCTCTAATGGTAATCTAGAGTACTTTTTCCCTATTATTGCTGCACTCACGTTTTCCCAGCAGGAGTATCTTCATGAGATACTAATAGAAAATACTCTCTTCTTAAAGCTGACCCATGTTTCAATATACTTAGATATGGAGAAAAGTGAAAAAGACCTATTGTGTAAGTTCAGATAACTTGAGTGAACACAAGATAAGCAAATAGTTTTTCTTTTTTAAAATCCAATAAGTGTAAGTGATACAGACAATTCTGCCCTCCCCCACCCTCAACTATAAATAAACATGTAAAAAACAAAAATATTTGATGAGCTTTTTCAAACATACTCAAATCTCTAAGATCTTTTGGAAATTATATACTTTCTATTTTTTTAACATTACACCCACTGAATCAGCCTCAAAATTTTATTAATGTCACATACTTTCAGATATATCAGACAAAAATATAAAATAATAATTTTAAAGGTAATATACTCCTAATGTTCTTTCTTAGTTGAAATATATTTACAAAAATAAATATGTATTTGATGGCCTGACCTGTATGTATTTACAGAACTTTAGTAACTCTGTTCTTTCTAAAATAAGTAAGCCAGCATATTATAAGGAAGGAATAAGAAATACAATTTAAATCATCAATTTCTTCAGAGGAGGAGAGAAAGTGCTAAAAGAAAATCAAGAGATTCTGTATCCTACTAAAAAGGTGATCTCTTTAGGTTGCCTGAACATGTGGAAAGCTTTTGCTCATTCTAACATGACCCAGGTCTTTACTTTGGAATTAAGGTCTAGAGAGACCTCATATGCTGGTCATAATTATATGAGCTCCTAAAAGAAAAAGATACTAGATTTCAGATCCCTATAAATATCTCTTACTTTCAACTTCATATTTTAGAACCTACGATAGGGTTACTGAGTACGTGTATTTCGAGTCCCTTAAATGTTATGGTCTTATGTATAGTCTTATGTATAGTTGTACACTATCTTATTTCCTTTTTATTTACATATCGCAATTAATAGATTTGTACGAGAGAATAATGTTCACACTCTATAATTACCTTTCTCATAGTTAGATAATAAGGTATTAATCATTCGAACTGTGAATGAATGATAGTATAATAATGACAGATGAATCAGATCGTGTTCTGGGCAGAGTAGATAGTGTAGTGGACAAAATAAACAAAACCTCTTGCCCTGTGGAGCTCACATGCTAACAATGAGAGAAATAATAAGAAAAATACATAAATATCAAATATGTTAAGTGGTAACATTTGCAAGGACAACAATAAAGTAGGGCAGGGGGCCAGGGAGTGCCGAGTGTGGGTGAGATTGCGATTTTATAAAGAGTTGTCCAGAGTGACACGAGTAAGCTTCTGAAGGGTGTGAGGGAGCAGACACTGGAGTTGATGGGGGGCAGGAGGTGGGGGCACACAACCCTCCAGGTATGTGTGACAACTGCAATGCCCTGTAGTAAAAAACCTCTGAAGAATTAGGTGGACAGACAGCCAGGGGGCCAGTGAATCTGAGGCAGGGTGACAAGTTGAAGAGTGGAGAAGGACTTCAGCTCTTTTTTAATAAAATGTGAATCTGCTGAAGGGTGTAAGCAGAGAGATGATATGCTCAACTGAGTTTAAAATAATTTTTCAGGCCACTAGCCTGAGAATAGACTGAAGGGGAGCAAAGGCCAAATTGGGGAGATCAGGTAGGAGGCTGCAGCAATTATCAAGGTAAGAAAGGTCAGTGGCTTTGCTTACGATGGCACCAATCAAGGGGGCGAAGAGTGGCAGGAATCCACACGCAGGTCTAGGGTCCACAGAGATGTGTTTGGTGACAAGTTGAATATTTCAAATGTCAATTCACATATATAACAGCAAATGTTTTTCAGTTGTGCGATACAGTCGTTCATTAAAACATCACAACTTGAAATCCAGGATTGCTTCACAGATTTTCCGTCAGCTAACTTCATTCCTTAATTTACCCAGTAAATAATTCCTGAGCATTTAGTACATGTCAGGCACTTTTGTAGGAAATAGTGGCATAGCTGAAATGATACATATTTTAAAAGCTGTGTGTCCATGTGTTTTCATTCTAGTGAAATGCAAACAGTGTAAAAACTCGGTGGACTTAACGACTGTTTGGAGATTGGCAAATATAATCACAGACTTGGTAAGGGTTTTATAATTCTCACGAATTTACTTAAAAATTACAGAGAAAGTATGCCCTGCTGATGGGTATAAATCATTTTCAGCCTCATCTATTCCTTTTTAGAAGGAACTACAGCAAAAGGGTAGAAGATAGATAACTCAAAGGTATCATAAGTCTGACTTAAAAGAAAGCCACAGAACATTAAACATGATCCAGTTAAAATACTATGGAAATCTTCTGAAAAAAAAATGACTTTATTTCTACTCCAAAGCTTTACAATCCTCTCAAACTAGTGTGTTCACTGGTCTCAGAGTCCTTTATCACTGCGGAAAGATTCCAATACACCTGTCAAGAATGAATCTAAAAACTTATAAATTTGGGGGAAAAAAAAAGAAGTCTGCTTTGCTTTTTTTTTCTCTCTCTCTCTCTCTCTACAGTTTTAAGTTCAGAATGTTTTGATGTCTCTGAATTGAGTTTATAGCTTTGTGAGATATGAGATCTCTGAGTTAGTTTCTCAGTATCTTTAAATACAAATACAATTCATTAATCCATCTAGTCAATATTGTGCCAACTTTATGCCAGACCCCGACAGTATAGTAGATAAGCACTCAAGAAACATTTTAAAGCTTATTTCATAATCTAGACATCAGATTATATTCAGATCAAAAAAATCCCATATGCTGATTCAAATCCTTTCATACCTTTACAAGTCACAAACCGAATGTTAGAAAAAGTATTCCATAGGTACATTGTCACCCACATTCATCAGTTTCCCTCTGACCAAAGAAAGCCTTAGCAGTTTTCAGATGCATAAATTATGAGAGAACTTTTTACTTTTCTGGTATATAGCACAGATAGGCATAATTAGCTCCCTGTCTAGGAACTCTGAACTAAAACCTTTTGCCTTGTGGGGCACCTGGGTGTCTCAGTTGGCTTAGTGTTGGACTCTTGATTTCAGCTCATGTCATGATCTTGGGATCAGGTTTCTGGGATCCAGCCCCACATTGGGCTCTGTTGTGACAGTTTGGAGACCACTTGGGATCCTCTCTCTCTCTTTCTCTGCCCCTACTCTGCTACTCTCTCTCTCTCTCGAAATAAATTTTAAAAAAACATGAAAAAAAAAAAAAAAGCTTTTGCCTTTTGAAGAATCTGGAGGCTAGGAAGAAGTATAAGGGAAAGGGCTTGAAGTGGAAAGCTCTATTGGGTTAGAAAAACGCCTTAGCAAAGACCCTTGGTAAGGAAGTATCAGATGGAGGCTAGAACCTCTGCTGCTGTGTATTAGCATGCTAGCCTGGGGCCTGAAACCTTGACTGAAATTACCTCCAGAAAACCATAACGCACCGGCTGTGAGTGATGTCTGGTATGGGAATGGCAACTTTCTGCTTTGAGGTCTGCCAGGTAAAGAAAGCCTTGGAATTGCCTGGAATAGGGCCGGAAAGATCACATATAAAATTTTATCTTGAATTTACCCTTCCTCATAAGATAAGTAAAAGCAGAATTGGTGCATAAATGCACAGGTTTATACACATATGCATCACAATTGCTAGAAATAATAGGAATCTCCAAGTTTATCTTGCACTCGCCAAATTTGCTTTGTAAAAAGAAGTATAGAACCAACCAGGGGGAAGAGATACTAGAAAATCATAGAGGAAACAAGAAGGTACTTGAGGGCATTATAGCAGTTTTGAAAATATTTTTAAACTGCACATTTTTGTCTGAGTATTTGATTTTAAATTGATTAATTGAGATCCAGGAGAGTTAAATTACCTGTGTCTCCTTTAAAGAGCTACACAATGTGTTAACAATTAGAGCTCCTGAACCCCAATTTTAATATTTATTGAATAGTTTCATCTTTTTGAACTGTAAGAACTATACTCTATTGAAATTATTACCTTATTTGAATTTTTACACATGATGGATTTTAATATTCATAGAAATTCACTTGAAGCATATTTGCAGGCAATGCACCTTTGTGTAAGTAGTATGATCTCTTAAAATTCACACCTTCAGACAACTAAATAGAATTCACTAGTTTTCATATATATGGTGATCCTCTGCAAAATTTTCTATATATTCCCCCTATATTCAAAATAAAAATGTTAATTAAATAAGTGTGTATGTTGGAAATGAATTAACTCAAATTTTACTAGCAATAATTTATTAATTACAATAAAGAAACAAATGTCAATGAATATCTGACTGTATTTCATTCTTTAATGCTATTCCAATTCAACTGCAATGCTGAATCAGATAACTGATTCTTCTAATTTTCTTTCAACTAAATTTTCATATCGGAAATACAACTGTCTATTTAAAATCATGGTTATGGTACTATGTTCTTTGTAAGTTTTTTCATTGACCCCCCTCACTGTATTTATTTCCTTGTAGTACAAGAATTGTGTTAAAATGAATGAATAGATGATACAGATTTTGAGACCATATTAATTTAAGATGATTAAAGATAGCTGTTTTTAGATCCATACAATTGAACATTGGGTAGTGTAATGTATATTTTAAAGTAAAAGTTTTGAAGAAAACTTCTTGAACTGTTTATAAAGATCTTTCAGTAGTGACTTTACGTACACAAACAATAGTTTTCCAAAGACCTTTAGGGTTTATTCAATGATTTGTTCATTTAGTCAAGTTTTTATTGTTTTATTGATCTTAGGAAAAGTTAGATAAGGATAAATTATAACTGATGCACCAATTATAAAAATATGCCAATAGAATATTTGCAACTGACACTGTAGAACATTGCTGGGAAATAAGTTTGGCACCTTTTCCACATTTTAATCTTTCTTTAAATATACTACAAAAATTTCTTACATAGTCAAAGGTAGTTAATAGTCCATTTTAAACAAAGATGTAAATTTGCATTTGATAGCTATAAACTAAAATATTACTACTTGTTTCATTTTGGACAGTTTCTGAAATGAAAACATGCATTTTTACTTTTCAAATATAATTTCTTTCTAAATAGACTGAATAACTGGATTTTATTAGTATGCAAGAAGAAGGTATTTTAAGAAGGCATAGAAATAATTGACTTTCATTTTAGTAGTATCAGATGGTTTAAAAGACAGCATTAAGCTTCTGTACTAAAAGCACCATTTTATACAAACAATAAAAAACTTGAGTTTTTCCTGACAATCCTACTGTACTGTTTGAAAACATTATTGTTGATGAAAATTAAGTGTACATTGTGTATAAAATATTTGAATTTTTATTTTGCAAAAATGTATACCTCTCTGTATGTCAGATTATGAGTATAAAATAAAAATTAAAAAACGGGCAAAAATTTTCTGTATTTGAGCATCAATGTTTATATACATTCAAAAAATTACAGGGAACCAATTCAGTTACACCACATTATTTTGTGTTTTGTAATAGAAACTTCAACCAAGATAATTCCTTATTCCTCTTACTGTAGAAGTGTCTTTAGAACTGGGCATGATGACCTTGGATGATTTTTTTTTTTTTTTGTAAAACTCATAGTTTAAATAAGATGTGATTGTTGATGTTACCTCCAAGCATTGTAGAATTTCCTACATCATGGAATCTATTTTAGGGGAAAGGGTTGCCCATAAACAGGAATGCATTATATTTTTATTTGGTATCTTTTTGCTTGATAGATCAAGTTTCAAATTTCAGGAAGGCTACTTGCTAGCTTTGTAACTGTCCTCTAAAATCTCTGAAAATAATTTCTCTCATTTGCAAAACTGGAATAATAATATCTACTTCCCAACTTCTTTGAGGATTCTTTAAAATTACCTTCAATACAGATATTGAAATGGAATGGACACAACGTAGATAATGTCCATAACACATAATAGTTTTCACATCTTTTCTAGATGTGAAAATATCATATTTCTTGCCCTTAAAAATATTAACTAGTTAAATGAAGAAAACAGCAGTTAAATATGTATTGACTTAGAAGTTTGCTTTTGAATCCAATTGTTCCTAAAATAGCCCCTAGACTTCAATGGTAAAGAAGCATTTAGATAATGACTTCATATTTTCATTTAACTTAAACATTTCTTTATGTTTGAGATATAATGAAAGCATTTAATATCAAACTACTTTTCCACGTGTTGGAACCATATTTTACACTTTTAAATACTTATATTCACTTTTATTTATTATTTCTTTTTTTGCTATAGAAGCTAATACATTTTAATTATTTCTAATTTGGGATCATGAGACTAAAAAGGGGAAGCAATTTTCCTTATTTAACCAAGATAGAAATAATGAAGTACATACATATTGAAGAACTCGGTCTCACTTTTCTTTTCCAAAACCATGCACCGAATTCAGTTGAGGATTGATACATGTACTATGCAATTGTTATCAAAAATTACTCTTGAGCAGTTGTACTAGAGGACATCTTCAAGGCAGAAAATGATCAAAGTAGTTATTTTTCTTGGATTCTAACACAAAGCAACATCAAATAACTTTGCTTAGCTGGTTTGGTTTTCTTGCATGCTTTGAACTACAAGTGTAATATACTGACTAAGGTTTTGTGTCCTCAAGTAAAATTATGAATCTCTCCTCCAGAATACACTTGAAGAAACTCATGAATAGTGGAAGAAAACATAGATGAAAGTATTTTTCTTACTTCATGACTTAGTGACATTTTTGTAATCTTGAATTTTTATAGCTCTAGCCAGGTAATCAAAATATCTCTCGTCTATCTGTATGGATCAGCTATAATTTATATATTTATTCAAACTGTGTGTTGTACATAAAATAAACTTAAATGCTCTTTACTTATATGGTCCATTGTAGCAAAAGATTCAACAATAAAGAGCACATAGGTTTCAAAATGTATTATCTATATCCTAGAGATGATCAGAATTTCTCACTTAATTGTTGATATGTGGAGATATGTCTTAAGATTTAATTTTTTTCCTTCTGGAAAGTATTATTTTCAGTTTTCTGATTTAAGAATGTTATGACTATGACAAGTTACTGCTGAAATTATTTGTATTAAAGAACCTGTGATCATTTAAAATTGTTATATTATTTTTTATATTTATATTATTTAATTCATTATTTTACTTTAGTATTAACATTAACTGTTACTTCTAGTACTATAAATAGCCATTTTATGAAAAAGGTAATTCTACTTCTCTAATAATAGTGATTTAGGAAAGTGTTAAATAGACTCATTGGATGAAGTATCATTGTTTTTCATGCCCATTTGAATTACTGGGATGACAGTAATCAGCAATTAAAGTTGCTTCTTTGCAAAGAGATAGCTTCTTGGAAATAGCCTGAATCTCTATCTTATACTGGTTGCGGGAATTGCATGAGACAGATGGCTGGTTGAATTCTAGGCAACAGGTTGTGTGGGGATTATGGGACACACATACAGGAGTGTGTCAATTCCTATCTTAAATCCCACTGAAGTCATTTGGTAAGAGATTGTTATGGTGACAATAGAAAGATCTTTAAAAATGCGTTGGAAGAGGAATCGACTTGGGAGTGTCAGGAGCTTGCCCTCATGTATGGAGTTGTGACAAGCATAGTTTTTTGCAAGAACGTATGTTCAACATTTTCTACGTCTAAAAATACTCCTTCAAATTTATTTAGAGACTTTCTAAGAAAAATTCAAAATATCTCATGAACATATAACATTATCATTTATATAAGATATTTTGAGAGAAAACAATAACTGCCTTTGTCCATGGTAAATCTGACGACTAGATTAAATAAAGTGACCAGGAAGTCAGTAATAGGATAAAAATGTAAATTAATTTTCAAACTGATTATCTCCATCATGATTAAGTAGCACTGACCTAGGTCTTGTGTAACTCAGGTGAAAATCACAGCTGTCTCTTGTTACTAGATTTTATTGATATTGCATGTATTTTGCCTTAACAGAAAATTGCCTTGAAACTTTATTATATTTTGTATATAAAACCTTTCTGTATGTCTCAGGGTGATTTATAATAGCTTGAAAACTGCTAACTAATAAAATGTTGATTTAATTATTACACTGACATGACATTATCTTTCAGGTTTTTTTAACGATGATATTGGAAATTTTTACTTTTATTTATTTATCATTTCTGACAGACCAAACTGAAAACATTAAAAAAAGAGAACCAATTGATAGATCGTTCTATCCACTTTTTTTCATTACTCATTCCACAATGAATGGTTGCTTTAAGTTCCTCGGTTACAATGAACAGAACAGACAAAAATCCATCCTAATGTAGCACTTATATTCCAGAATGAGGACTTAAACAATAAAGAACTAAGTACTACGTTATTTAATGGTGAAAAGAGCTTTGGAGCTAAAGGTAGCTGGAAAGGTTAGCTGAAGTTAGTAAGTTTCTTTCTAATGATCACTGAAAGCAGTAGATTTAAGGAGAAAACTAAAAAAAGTGAAGGAGTTACCCCTAATTCCCACAAAGGTAGCCACAGTAAAAATATTACAGGAAGATAAAAGCAGACTTAAAGTTTCAGATCAAAAACAGTAAAAGAAGATCAACCCAGTATGTCTGGAGGAAAGTAAGTTTAGGTAATAATGGTAGGAGATGGAGGTGGTCAGTAAATCCCGTTGGGTTTAATTGCCACTGCAAGGGCAATGGTTTTCATTTTGAAGAAAGTGTGAAATCAGCGAAGAGTTTTAAACTATTGAGTACCAAGTATCACTGTGTCTGCTATATTGTAAATGGACTGATCATTGGCTGGGAGGATTAGAAGTAGGAAGCACAGTTAGACAGCTTTTGCGAAATTCTGTGTAAGATATGATGGTCACTAGGAGTGTGAAGTAGGTGATTATGACTGTGCTTGCAGGATTTAGTGTGCATTAGACACGGAGGTGTATGAGAAAGACTGAAGTCAGGAATGACTTCAAGACTTTTGGGTAGAGCAGCTGGAAAATAAAAGGCTGGTTGGTTTCAGTTTTGAAAGAAACGAAGTCAGCGGTTTGATTTTGAACATATTAAAGCATGGAATGCCTATTATATATTTTGCAAGTAGCATGTCAACACTGCATTTGGGATTCATTTTACAGGTCAGAGGAGAAGTACGAGCTGGGCTAGAATTTAGTTTTCATCAATGCATAGATGCTGTTTAAAGCATGTGACCAGATAAGATCACTTGGACAGTTAATGGAACTACAAAAGAATTCTAAGGACCCCTTTGGACATACCAAAGCTAAGAGATCAAGGAGAATATAATAAATAACCATCCATGGAGACAGACCAATTTCTAGGGCTCTGGTAGGAGAATCAGAATGAAGCTGGGTAACTGAGCTACATTTTACATTAAGGGAAAGATCAAATCCCCTGAGTAATCATTTCTTTCCAAATAAAGGTAGCTCATCTTAAAATATTTTCTGAGAGAATACTGTGAAAACAAGTGCTCCCATGAAAATGAGGGTTTCATTTTTTTTGTCTTTATTAGAATACATATTGCCCATTTCAAATAATCATTGTTTTAGGGAAAATTCTTTAAAGATCTTAAGTAATGTTAAGTACTGAACTTACTCAAAAAAAATAAATAAATAAAACTAACTGGGAATATTTAGCCCTCAGAGGATAAAAAAGGAGGCTTAAAAACTGAAATACTTAAAAATAGGAGAAAATTTAATTAGCTTTCCTTGAGTGACATACCTAACTGTAACCCTCAGTGAAGGAGCAGGTCATTGTGATCAACAGTCACATTAGACTCTTGCAAAGGAAAATCAGATTACCATGACCAAAAGAATATGAATCGGATACTGAGATTACTCTTAATTTTGTTTTTGATACTTTCTTCCCTTGCATTGTCTCTTTTGTCTCCTCTAGCACCGCTATAAAATGAAACTCACAATCCCTTACAACAAGAACCCATTTTTTCTCAAATAGTTTCCATCTCACTGAGTATTTGGCCGTACAAAACAAAAATTAATCAGTTTTATCATCCAGATAAAATCTTAAGTCTATAGCCACTTCCAATTCTTAACGTATTTTAAAATTCCAATAAAAATGTTTAATTTTATGATCATTTTATTTTCAAAGCAAGTCTGTCCTGTGTTTACAACTGAAATCTTGTGTGCACGCTCTCTGAGGGTAACAATAGAATGCTTGTAGAATTGTCAGGTATTCTTTTTTGCTCATTGGTTTTTCTCTTCTATGTTATTATTTCTTTAATGCTATTATCCTCAAATATCTCATGGTCCTCAGGTGTCTGACCACAATTCTAAATGGAATTTGGAAGGACAGTGGAATGTTTCTTCTGGATTTGTGTAGTTTTCATCAGATCTATTTCTTGAGAGTAGACATCTGAGTGTATTTATTCACTCCTTTCCATTAATATGCAAGTATGATGAGCAGGACAAAAAGGCAGAGGAGAAAAGTTTCAAATAATCTAAGTCTTTATAAATGATTGGTTTAAGTTATAGTATCTTTTCAGTTATATTCCACTCACATTTATATAAACATTTTATTAAGCCAATGAATACATGCTTACACAATTATTTATAAAATGCCTATATGTTATTTTAATATATAAATTAAAAACATGCCTATGTACTGAAACTGTCCCCTTAGAAAGGGAAGATTTCCATTGCTGTTACCATCTTCTAGGTGCCACTTCTAAATACAATTGCTTTCTTCCCTTCAGAGGTAAACTCTGTTTTAAATTTTGTTTTTATCATTTATAGGTCTTCCTAAAAGATAACACAGCATGCACATATAAAAGAGTAGGCAAACTGTGTCTTCGTTTTCCACATTTTAAAACTTTAAATGTAATATTTATTATTATACAATATTTACTATATATTATAGGAAACATATACAGGCAAGTTATATGAAGCTGGCATGAGAGACAAAGCAAGGGCACAATAAATTTAATACAAAGGAAAGAATAAAAATGCTCTGGAGTAAATAGAAAAAAATAGGCTCCAAGAGAACATTGAATATCAGCCTTATTTAGAGTTGATAAACAAAGTGGCAATATTTGATGATTTTGAATTTTGAATGGTGGTTAATTTTTGGTAATATTGAAGGGAAAATGTTTCTCTTTACAAAAGTCAAACATGAAATGGAATTGAAGTACAATGAGTAGATAAATACTGCTAAAAATGAGTAATACTTTGAAAAGTTTGGAAACATAAATTGAACATGATGATAAGTACATGGTAGGCATGTTTGTTGAGTACAGGTAATAAAATCATAAATGTACTAGACCTATAGTTATATGTATTGACAGTCAATATTTTATGGGGCATGCTCTACCTATTGATCAACTAGGACAACATTCTTATAAAATTTATAACTTAGGAATTGTAGATGACTGAATTATATATGATGTTTTGTATATCCGAAACTGGAGAAAGATATGCAAGATGCTCAACAATGAGAACAGCCTCCACTAGAAAGTACTAATCTTGTGCTATAAAAGTTTTTGTGCATAAAGAGGGCAGACCTATTGTTAAGTTTAACATTAAATAATGTGTGCTAAATAATTCACACACATGCACTCACACACATATGTTTTTAAATCTCACTTTTCTAAACATGAGAATTTGTGTTTTTACCTATGTTGGAAGATGGAGGGTCAACATTTAGTGTTCTTATATTCAATCAGCTATTGATGTTTATTGTTTGGTCTTCCCAATTACTTCCTTCTGTTTGTCACAGACTCTGTACCTGCAGCCAGAGGCATAATGAAAGTTGGAAAGTCTCACTTCCTTGTCCACTAATACATAAAAAGAAAATCAAAGCTAAGAAATTAGAATCTTTCTCTTACACGTTTAAAATTGTTATTTGGAAAGAGGTGTCCTATTTCTGTTTGCTAACTTTGCACATAAGTGATGACGTCTGTACATTGAGAAGAAATTTGGTGAAGGCAAATGAAGCTGTCCACACAGAACAGGAAAGAGCAAATGAAGAAATCCCTAAGCAATAATACTTCTCAGGTATCTCTGTGCTTCTTGATGCTTCAACTCCAGGTCTTTTGGTTCTATGAGATGCTCAGTACAGTTTATAAATCCTCTTGCTTAGATTAAAATTTTACTATTGCTGTTTTTTCATCTCATCGAGGTTTTTTCCATTAACTCACATATGACATTTTTTTATTTATCATAGCTATGTAAGTCTCCCTTATAGCCACATGAAAAGTATATATGTAGAAAAATATAAAGCCTGCAAAGAACGTAAATCACCAGTGTGAGGGGAAAAAAAGCATTTCAACATTTTTCTGTTATTTTCAAGCTGCACGCGTGTGCATGTGTTTTGTGAGGTTATGCAAATGAACAACCAGATTATAGACTTACAGAATCAAAAAACATTGAAACCAACATCAACATATGGGAGCATTTACTCTAAGTCCACAATTTTTAACTGAATGGTGAAGATAAAATAATTTAAACAAGATTTTCTAGGGCACATCTGAGTAATGGAGAAAAGAAGCATAATCAAATAACATCCAAAACACAGTAACCTCTGAAGAAGTAAATGAATTGGCAAATTGATGTCTTTTGGATTAAGGAAGGAAGAATGAGGTACAAATGGTACCCTATAACATAAATATGCATTGAAAAGAGAATATTCATTGGTCCACATAATATTTTTACTTGACAGGTATAAGTAAAACTGATTTCTTTGCATTCTAAATATTCAAGTCTTCAAAATTTATGTTCTATTCTCTTTCATTTGATATTTTCTTCAAATATAATTCAGTATCTCACTCCTTAATCTTTACACTATTAAAAAGTAGACTTAAGAAGCCAAATTGTGAATTGCCAACTCCTGGGGAAAAGCTTATTTATTGATGTTGGTACTTTTGATGTTTTCCCCTAAGAATTTACCAATTTTTTAAACAGCTTTTCTTCATATGAATATATCTTGACGTATAACATTTTACAAACAAAAATGGTGCATTCTTTAACATTTTCATAACCTTGAACTTATTTTAAAAATAAGAGCAATGCAAATGTTTCATATTGAAAACTAACAATACACATTTAAAAATTCCAGGAATATCAGGCCAAATATGTTTCATGATAAAAATGAGGGTTTTAAATATATTTAAAGTTGAGAAACTGATAATTCTCTCCAGCTCTCCAAAACATCTAAAATATTTTACTCTATGTTCTGAGGCATATTAAAATGGTTAATATATTATATTGCTGTTTTATGTATATAGATTATACAATCTGAATCCTCTAAAGTAGTTGAATTGTAAGAGTTGGGCATCAGTACTGCTATTTCTATTTCTTAATCATTGAATTATTGATTCACAGAACTATTGTGTGTTTGCACAATGCTAAGCTTCAGATATAGAAGAGTGAGGAGGGAAAATATCTTCATTTTTATCATAAATTAAGAACTAGAATGAAAAAGGGAATATATTATTCGTAGGAAGTATATAAAATACGGTACTGACATGGTCTAGAAAGGGTCAAGCAAGACTGTCTATAGAAGTGGTGTCTAAATGGAATTACAAGAAGGCAGTTTGAATTTTATTGTGGTTTTAATTTGCATTTTCTTGTTGACTAACAAGGTTGATAACTTTTCACGCATTTATTGGCCATCTGAATAACCTCTTGTGAAGTTCCTGTTCAGATGTGTTGCATATTTTCCTATCAAATTGTCTTTTTCTTATAGACTTACAGTTAAATTTTATATATTCTGGGTATGTTTTACAAATATCTTCTCTTACTCTCTGTTTAATTTATTTTACTCTCTTCTCTTACTGTTTAATTTATTAAACTCTCATTTAATATCTTTCAATGAATAGACATTTTGTTAATATATTTTATGATTTGCATTATTTGGGTCCTGTTTAGGAAAATCACATGGCAAGAACATCTCAAAAATAACATCATACTTAATGGTGATAAACTAGATGCCCTTTCTCAAGATTGAGAATTAGGCAAAGATGCTTTCTCTCACTACTGCTACTCAGTGTTGTACTGGAAGCCCTAATAAATTCAGTAAAACAAGGAAAGGAAAAGAAAGGGAAAGAAAGATATACAGACTGGGAAAGGAGAGACAAAAAATTCTTTGTTTGTAGATGACATGATTGTGTATGTAGAAAATGCCAAGAATCAACAGACAACTACTGAGATATAACACAAATTCTAAAATAAATTTGAAAATTCACTAAACATGGTTTTAACTGTTAAAGCAATGTGGCTGAGTATTGTTGATGATGGCCTAGAATATATGCTGAAATGAAGGCATCAAAATTATGCTGTAAATGTAATAGAACTTCTCAGTTAACTGAGATTTTTCTCTGAATTCATTTTAGGAGAAAAACAGAATTCACTTTCTAAGACATTGCATTTGTTGATTACAGGTATCAAATATTTTAAATTAGCAGTCTCAAAATAATACTTTATATGTACAACAACTGTTACATATAACAATCTATAAGAACTTCCACATACATATTTCATGTTAGATTTAAAAATATATAGTCAACACATTGATTCTAAAGTTTATTTGGAAATGCAAAAGGCAAAGTAGCCAACACGACATTGAAGAGGAACAAAATTGGAAGACTCACTCGACCTAATGTAAAAATTTACTACAAAGCTATAGTAATTTCAAAACCAGGTATCAAGAAAAATAACACACAAATAAATCAATGGAACATAATAGTCAACCCAGAAGTAGATCCACACAAATATAATAAAAACTTTTTTGTCAAAGAACAAAAGTAATTTAATGGAGAAAGAATAGACTTTTCAACAAATGGTGCTGGAAAAATTGGATGATCTTATGCAAAAAGAAATGAAACTAAACACAGAACTTACAACTTTGACAAAAATCAACTCAAAAAGGATCATAGTCTAAATATAAGATGCAAAACTATAAGACATATGGAAGAAAACAGGACAAATGCTTTACGTCCTTAGGATTAGAAATGACTTTTCAGATACACCAAAATTTGACCCCTGAAAGAAAAACTTGACAAGTTGTATTTTATTAAAATTAAAAAATAAATGTCTATTATGTGAAAGACACGACAGAGAGTGGGAAAAAAATGTTTGCAAAACACATGTCTGATGAAGGACTTGCATCCAAAATGTACAAGAGCCCTTGAAACTCAGTAATAAGCAAGTGAACAATCCAGTTAAAAAACAGGCAAGTGATCTTAACAAACACCTCACCTAAAAGGATATACACATGGCAACTAAGCATATGAAAAGATGTTCAACATTACTTATCATTTAAGCAATGAGGACCCTCTATGTCATAGTAAGGACACTGGATTATTTTCCAAGTGTTATTTCATTCCAAATAATTAGAGATTATTGAGCAGAAGAATGATGTGATGTGATTTATATTTTAGACGGTCCTAGTTTCTTTATGGAAGCTAGATTTATGGAGGTCAAGAGAAAAAGCAGAGAAGCTATTTAGGAAGCTTGTGAAATATTGAAGGAATAGATGATGATGCTTAGATAAGCACAATAACAGCGGACATGATTAAAAGTGCATACATTTAGAATATATACAAACATATTTTTCTAAGGTAGAGGTTGCTGGTGAGAGTAAATGAGACAAGTGGTAAAGGAGGATGACTGTGGAAGAAAATGGTGGTAATATTTCCTGAAGTAGAGACCATATGGGAGGCAGATAGGTCAGGGATGCATAGATGTTCTAGATAAATTTGAGATGCCTACCAAACATCCACAAAGATTTCAAACAGACATTTGAATAGGTAAATCTTGCATTGGGTGTGTGTGGGGGAATTTGAGACTGTAGTTATAAATTTGGCATGCAGATGGAATTTCAAGCCACAGGACTAGAATACATATAAATGTTTGTATCAATATCTATCACTAGATAGATTTTTTTTAGGATACTATCAAAATAATGTCCTGTCTTTGAATACTAATTTTACCAAACGTAAAAGATGAATGGTTGAGTAAATGTTTGAGTTTTTTTTTAAGGTTTCCTTTTTTTTGTTTTTGCATTTATTAAGTTTTCAATCTCTTTTTGTTCCCCTCAGAACATAAAAACCTAGACTATTATAATCACAGCATTACTTATCTGTGTAGGTTGGCAGTTCTGTATTACAGAACATCTAAGACAAGCTTTTTACTTGCACTTCCTTTCGTTAACCACTAGTTAAGCTGTGGTTTGGTGGTGCATCTTATCAGTATTTGAATTATATCACAGTTTAAAGAATCATGTTTGCATAATTGGGTGGCTGATATATCAGTTAGGGCCAAATAGAGAAAACTGCAACAACCCTGACTACTTTAATCAGCAAGTGATGTCATACTGGGAATTAGGTGCATACCAACTTATTAGAAGGGCTTGGAGACTGCTGCATGGACTGGGGTCCATGAGAAAAGCCTGAATAGCTTTGACATCAAGAAAACACTACAGAAGCTGAGACTCAAGAATTAGGAAGCTGTTTCTGTAGACCTATTACAAACTCCTAAGAAAAAGAAAACTAGAAATGGGAAAACTGATTGCTGGATTGGACCTCCCCTTTCAGAACCATCTCTGTCATTAAAGAAGCTAAGAACAGGGCACTGCCATTGAGAACTTAGCTGTGTTACAGCTTTAACAGTAGTACTAGAAGAAGGAGCAGGAAGAAGTCCTCATTTTACACTCTGTGTCTACATCTTCCGCAGGTGGATCAATTCAGGAAGCCTAGTTCACATTTAAAACACTAGCTGCAAGTGAGCCTGAGGAAAAAAATTACTTTCTCCCTTTTTTCTTGTTGTTTATTTGTTTTCTTGTTGTTTGTATATTCCCTGTTCAGATTTTACTGATGGGAGAATACACTAGAAGTAAAGAGAGATGCTAGGGCAAGCCATTCCACAGTATCTACTAAAATTTTATTTTACTTTTATTTTTATTGTTCATAGGTTCTGCTATAAATAGGGCTTGTATAGTACTGTGGGACTAACATAAACAATGCAATCATATTTTGACTTGACAGGAAGTAGTCATGCGTCATCCTTGGCCAACAACACAGTATTGAAAATTACCAGAGTACACAAAAATAGACACATAAATCAATATAATAGAATAGAGAGTCCAGAAATAAACCCACGATTATATGGTCACTTAATCTTTGACAAAGGAGACAAGGATATGCAAGGGACAAAAGACAGTCTCTTCAACAAATGGTGCGGGGAAAACTGGCCAGCCAAATGAAAAAGAATGAAACTTGACCGCCTCCTTACACCATACATAAAAACAAATTCAAAATAGATTAAGAACATAACTGTGAGACTTGAAACCATAAAAAAAAAAAAAACTAAAAGAGCAAAAGACAGAAATTTCTCTGATATGGGTCATAGCAACATTTTTTTTGGCTATTTCTCCTGAGGAAAGGGAAACAAAAGCAAAGTAAACTATTGAAGCTATATCAAAATATGTTTGCACAGCAAAGGAAAGAATCAATAAAAATAAAATTCAACTGACTGAATGAGAGAAGATATTTGCAAATGACATCTGATAAAGGGTTAGTATCCAAAATACATAAGGAACTTATACAGCTCAACACCCAAAAACAGAATAAATTATAAAACGGGCAGACGATATGAAGAAACATTTCTCCAAAGAAGACACACAAATGGTCAACAGACACATGAAAAGGTGCTCAACATCACTCATCATCCAGGAGATGCAAATCAAAACCACAATGAGATATCACCTTATACCTGTGAGAATGGCTAAAATCAAAACACCAGAAACAAGTGTTGGCAAGAATGTAGAAGAAAAGTCACCTCTTGCAGTGCTGGTGGGAATGCAAAGTGGTACAGCTACTGTGGAACACAGTATGGAGATTTCTCAAAAAATCAAATAATAAACTACCATGTGTTTCAGTAAATCCCCTACTGGATATTTACCTGAAGAATATGAAAACACAAATTCAAAAAGGTAAATGCACACCTATGTTTATTGTAGTATTATTTGCAATAGCCAAATTCTGAAAGCAGACCCAGTGTCCACTGATAGATGAATGGATAAAGAAGAGGTGGTATGTATACATAAAATAGAATCTTGTCATTTGCAACAACATGGATGAATCAATAGAGTATAATGCTAAGGGAAATAAATCAGAGAAAGACAAATACTATATAATTTCACTTATTTGTGAAATTTTAAAAAGGAAACAAACAAAGAAAAAAAGAGACAAACCAAGAAACAGACACTTACCTATAAAGAACTAACTGATGGTTACCAGAGAGAGGGCAGGTGGATGAGGGTGATGGGAAAAAAATTACCATAGTATTATAATTTTAGAATCTGTTTACAAAGTGTTTTTAGATATTACATATATATATATATATATATATATATATATATACACACACACATACACCAGGCCTGCAAATTCTGGAAGTTTCAGTGACACAAACAGAGCAGTTGTCTTACAGCTGGAAGGGTGGTCCCCAGACCAGCAGTGTCAGCATCACCTGGGAGCTTGTGAGAAATGGAGAATCTCAGGTCCCACCCCAGACCCACTAAGTGAGGAACCGCATCTAACAAGAGCCCCAGGACATTTGCACGTCCACCAAGGTCTGAGAAGCACAGCCGTAAAGGGAGGCATGTTCTCTCAGGGCTCAGCGGTGAGCATACGGTTCCTTTTTAAACTCTCACAAAAGAGTGAAGACAAGTAGATCCTACTTGAAAACAGACTTTATTCCTCAAAAGGTCGGGATAGAGTTTTGCAGGCTGCCTCACATTCTATATGTGTAGCAAAGAGCTGAGGGTTTTCTCCACAGAGTTGTTGATGTGGGCTTGAAAACGGAGTTCCCGCAATGTTAACTGCCTTTTGGAAGCTTGTGCCAGGCCCCGTGGGTTTCTCGGGCCAACTGAGGATACAAGCAGCTTTCAGACACGGTGAACAACTGCCCTGATGTATTGAGGAACCACTTGTATCTTCAAAACAGAAACGCTGGTCTCAGAATGTATGTCATCCTCCCAGATAAGTCATGCCCAAAATTCCCCATAACATCTTTATACCACTTCTGAGAAACATCATGTTTTCAAGACTCCAAGGACCAAAAGAAAAC